>NW_004524591.1:26473405-26490630 GCF_000260255.1 Octodon degus | reverse complement strand
AAAAAAAAAAAAAAAAAGCTAGGGCATTGTATTTAAGGAGAATATACCAGACTTTTGTGTGGTTTTGAGACCTTGTCATTACCGCTGCCTTGAAGATTTCCCCCCAACCAGGAAAAAACCTACAAATCCAAGCAACATCATCAGCTAAGAGGGGAAAACATAAGCACCAGGAAACTCCAAGTGTCCCTCCCTGCCCACATGATTCCCCTAGAATTAAGAGGACAAAGGCCCTGGGGTGAGTGTTCAAGGGACTGGACGCCAAGGAAGACTTGCTCAGGAGGGCTCAGTTACACCACATTTAAGAGAACCTTTACAGGATGCTTATGTTCTGCTATCGAACCTTCTAAAAGTAAGAAGCGTAATGTAACTCAGTCTTTCTACAAGTTATTTTATCAATTTTGTTCAAAAAATGTTTATTGCATTTATGGTACACAACCATTTACCGGGCAATGGATGGTGCACAAGATGTCATGATCCCTCCTCAGTAAGCTGGAGGTTAGAAGTGAAAGGAAGCAGAGGAACTGCTGGTACATGTGAGAAGAGGTGCTCATCGGCCCAGATAGGTCAAGCACAGGGACCTTGAAGTGGTGATACCTTTAACAGCAAGAGCATCAGAGACCACTACCAAGGCCACCCACGGTTCTAAGCACTTTCCTTGGGTTAGTTTAATGATCACTGTATGCTGGTGACACCAGCTTTTAGAGAGAAAAACGAGAAGCACAGAAAGGCCCCACAGATCTTAAGCAGTGGAGTCGGACCACTATTACTGCTTTAGAGAGCATGAACTAAGCTAAGGCAGGTGTGACTTACGCATCAGAACACTTAGCAATGAGCCAAGCTGCTCCAAAATAGGGAGAAATATGATGTGGCCACTCCAGGTCAAGGAGGCTGGGGAGGTGAAGCATGAAAAGGCAAGTGAGGAAAGAGGGAAGGGTTGGCAAGGACTTGAACCCCTGAGCAAGAGCTTTGCAGGGCAGGACTGACTGACATCCAGCTGCTGTGTCCACCAGGCTCTGCTGTATGCAAGGGGGAAGAATTCTCAGCATCTCCCTGGGAACTCTTTAGTGATTGGGGGAGGTGTTCACGCAGTTGGCAGAGCCCCCAGGCAAGCTGGTGTAGGGCAAGATGCAGTGACGGAACAGGAAGTAGCATTATGAGGCTTTCAGAGGCATGGATTCTGGGAGAACATGGAGAGCAGGGAGATGGCTGCTACTGCAGTGATTAGGTGAGAGATGAGGTATCCAGGAGAAAGACTTGAGGTAGAAGAGGCCAGTGAATTTGAGGACTGTTGCTATGTAGATTTCTGATGCGATCTGCCTTCTCAGTAGATTTCGAAGATGAGGAGAGAAGAGTTGTATCAGTAAGTCACAGACTACAAGTTTGGGCAACTTGGCTCAGTCGAGAACTTGTTGAACTGAGTTACCACATGAGCTATCTGAGTACAGCTGCATCTCAATAGAAATGTGGAGCTTCAAAACAGACCAAACCTGCAAAGTGTGATAAGGAGAAAGGGGTTCAGGGGGGTGTGACAGGGTCTAGAAGCCGAGGGAGGAGCGTGCATCAAACTCTGCTCACCATAAGGTCACGGACGGCAAGAGTCCAAATACATCTGCACAATGAAGCAGCCAAGAAGCACAGAAGGGTGCCTAGCAGGTCTGGCTGAAGCACGATCAGTTTGGTCACAGGTGCAACAGCCTGCCAGCCAGGAACATCCTGGAGGACAGACAGGTGTGAGGAAATGGAGACAGCAAATGGAGATGCTTCTGAGAGACAGACCCAGGCTGGAGGGATGAATGCAGAGGAACAGAGGAACAGGGTAACCAAGAAGGGTTGAGTTTTTAAAAATGGGATGACTAGAGTAGGTTTCATCATGTATAGAAAAAGACCAGCTACAATGTAAGAGAGAGCAACCCTCTGAGAAAGTGAAAGAGGCTATGGATATAGACGGGCTTGAGCCCTGGACAGGTGCAAAGACTCCCCTTTCCCTGAAACAGCAGGTGGGCAAACCACACAGGTGCTGGGAAGTGAGCGCCTCCACACCGTGTGGCACAGGAGAGGGAACTGTGGTGGACAGTGTGAGATGAGAGAGCTGCGTGGCACACACCAGCCACCACAGAATAAAAAGTCTTCTTGTCCAGTGAGTTTTTGTCTGCATAGCAAATCCACAGTGCCACATCCTGGTCCTCTGTGTGTCTGTGGCATTTACCAAACACTGAGCACATAAACAAAAACTCCACTACACTGAGCAGGCCTCCTCGTGAGAAATTTTGTCTTCAATACAGTAAGAGCCTCAGGGGGGACAGCTGCCATCAGTAAAATCAATTGTCCTTATGCCTTCACCACGCATATACAACAGCTGTGAAAGAACACAACAGTCATCTTACAGAAAGGTGCAGAACAATCATCCTTCCCTCTACAGTCATCTCTGGTTGGTGAAGTCCAACTAGAACTTCATGGCTTCTACTGAAATTGGGTCATTTGTCACGCACCAACAGATCCTCTGGTTTGATCTGAGCTGGGTTTTGTTTCGGGGGTCATTAACCCTGCTCACTGTGAAGGAGTAATTACAATGAGGATCACACTCACCCCACTTGCCAGGGTGGTACTGGGAAGCTGACTGGGGAAAGGCCTGTTGTAGTTGCTTCTCCTAAGCTCAGCTCTCATTACCACTCTTGCCAGGAAACTGCTGGAGAACAGAAACGGGCCAGGAGCTGAGCACAACGACGCAAGTCCAAACACAGGCTGGGGTGGTGGTATGTCAAGTGAGCTATGTGGTGTTTTTCTTGAGCATGAGAAGAGGAAGAGGGGAACTTCAATATGCTTTTCCTTGTAAAGACCTTTTGTAAGGACAGTGAGTAATATAAAATACTCCTGGTATTTTCAGAGCATGCATTTCCCAAGGAGCTTAAAAGAAAAACTTACTTCTACATCCTTTTGGGTGAGAACGGGAATTAACAGCAAAACCTAACTAATTCAGGCAACTGGGGAGTGTTATTATAAACAGCTGAATCATGGCACAGTGCAATACACTTCTGCTCTGTGTTCATTCTTTCTGCAGTACTGAGCAGTAAACCCAGGTTCTCATACATGCTACCTGAGGTCTTAGCGCTGGGCTATATCCCTAGCCCTATTCTCTCTCTCTCTCTCTCTCTCTCTATGTGTGTGTGTGTGTGTGTGTGTGTGTGTGTGTGTATATATATATATATATATATTTGGTGTAAGGTCTCACTACGCAGCTTGGACTCATAGTGATCCTCCTGTTTTCAGCCTCCCCAGCGCTGAGATTATAGGTCTGTGCCACCACGCCCAGTGGCTGGCTCAGCATGCCCCAGGCAAGGCCAGCATGGCCTGTGACACCACAGATTGAACCCTGGTCCCTGCACTTGCCTAAGCAGGCACTTAGTCTGCTGAGCTATGTTGCTGGCCCTCCTATTCTCTCTCCCTTTTTTAAAAAGAATCTGTGTTTTCTTTTATTCTCAAAGTAATATATTCATACTGACAAATATTTACAGTGTTCTGAACCAGGCATGGCTTAATGCCCTTTCCTGATCAGCCACCCCCGAAGCAGGTATTCTCATCCTCCCGACTTCGAGAGATTTCCAGAGACTTAAGTCCTTCATCTCGAGCCAGCCGCAGGGCATAGACTCCAGCCCAGGCAGTCTAGCCCTGTAATTTTCCACACTCACATGCCATGAAAACACCAAGTAGAATTCTGTAAAGTAGGATGCAGAGAAAGGCAGCCATCACTTATCCATCACTCATCCTAGTCTTCTGCTGTGGTTTAGGTCTTGGATGTTTCCCAAAGGCCCAACACCTTGGGCTCTAGGAGGTGTTCCTGGGAGACGGCAGCACCTTCAGGAAGGGGGGCCCAAGGGAGGTCCCCAGTCACTGGGGTGTGCTTTGGCAGGGCACTGTGGGACACTAGCTCCTGCCTCGTTCTTGCTCCCCAGCTAGTGATGCAAATGCTCTGTGCTAGCGCACACTCCTGTCATGTCAAGCTGCACATGGCAGACTGTCACCACAGTCCCAAAATGAATGCAGACCACTGAGCACAGATCGGAGCCTCCAAAACCATGAAACATAATAAACCTTTCCTCAAAAAGTTACTTACCTCGGGCATCTTGTTACAGTAATAGAAAACTAACATGCTAACAGAATAATATTGGTATATTTCTTTCTCTATTAAAATTCCCCATTTTTCAAATAAATCTTTTAAATGTTACATTTTACTATATTCAAGTAAAAAACATACTACATTCAAGCAAATAAATCTGTGACCAAAACCCTTTAGAAGCAGAAATTCTACCCATAAACAAGGTTTGTTTAAAATCAGAAGATTTTAAATATGGTTGTTAGTAAAACAATCTTTGCCCCACAAGCTTCTTTACGTTGTGAAAAATGTCTTTCTCACCAGTGTATCTTTTGGTCTGGCCTACATTTCATCAGATGTTACAAATCAGCCAATTTTGCACATATCCAAGTTTTCAAATGCAGAAACTGAATTTAAACTATTTTGTTTTCCTTGAAGTTGCCTGTGGGCTCGGGCTAGAACTCACTTTTGATGGTACTATTTCTGTGTGATGAAAACATCCCAGCTGACGGGAATACTGAGCCTCCAGAGGCCACAGCAGGATCAGCTTCAGACAGCCAGCAAAAGATGGCCTCGCTACACACAGCTTCGGTGGTGACCCCGACGCGAAGGAGCCAGACTATGCCGCCCAGAGGCTGAGTGACGCCCAACAACATGAGCAGCTACCTCCTACACTGCAGCGCCGCCCCATGTGGGCTAAGCACATACTCCTCCGAGGTCTTCCCAACAGGCCCACGCCCTGGGGACAACCAATTTTCAACAAAGATACCATACCAAACCAGGTAAGTAAAGATATTGTGTTTATTTCAACGAACTGTGTTGGTTAAAACATGAAAAAAAAAAAAAATGCTTACCTTTACCTTACCTCACATACAGAAATTAATCTAGAGGTAGATCACTGATCAAAGCATAAAAGCTGAAACTAAGCTGCACAGTTGAGGAAGCAATGACTACTTAACAAAAAATACTGACAGTGTAGAAAAGAATTTTGATTAATCAAGTTACTTAGAAAGAAACCCCTCGTCCAAAGGTACTTTAAAAACAAAACAGAATTTCAGGCTGGGAAGATATATCTGGATTATTAATTTCTATCAACAACATTTTTATCCAGAACATGTGAATATGCCAATCAATAACAAGAGGAAGAACAGTTCCACTTAAAATATATGCAAAAAAAAAAAAAATCAGGAGAAAAGAGTTGAATAGTTACTTCAAAAAAGAAGATACAAAAATGGTTAAGTACATAGTACCCTTTAAGAAAATTCAAGTAAAAAGTCACAATGAAGTACTAATTCCTACTTGGTAGAATGACGTAAATTACAACCTTAGTTTGCAGACCAAAAATTAGAAAAATAGAAGGGCTGTAAGGTCAGCCAACAGTTTGGCTTTAGCCTTTCAAGGTCAGTGAGGACTCAGGACATAGGAGAACCTATACTGTAACATCATGTAACTCAGTTGTGTCCCAAATTTTCTGATCAAGGAGATTATGGGGCCAAAGAGAAAAGTGATCAGTGATGTAGAGTGTGATTAAGGAAAGTCACATGGAGAGAAAACATTCTCTCAGGCTCTCAGAGAGAATAAACTGGTCAAACAATGGCCGTGACTCATCCACGTGGCTGACACTGACAAAGAATCTACAAACTATGGAATAGGGTTTCAGGATAAGTCCTGAGGGGACCTGACTGACCTTGTCAGATACAAAAGTTACATTTCTTGATATATAGGCCTTGCTTTATCTTGGTCTTATCCATCCAGCAGGAAAGTGTAGAAACAAGGTATGAAAAGTGAAGCCATGTTAATATGCAGAGCTGTGGAAGGCTCGAGTCAACAGATTTGGACATTGCCAGTCCTGGGGATAGCCCACTACTATTGTGGACTACTGGACTATATTGGAATATTTTGCTGAATTCATGCACCTACAATATTTGGATGGCAATGGAATCTGCATCTCTGACAAAACTAAACATAAAAAGGAGATATAAAAAAAGGACAATTCTGTATCTGTGTATATACAAAATTGTTAGGATAGATATATAGCCATTTTCTCTTAACTCAGTAAGAAGAAAGATTTGTACTAATAATGTCTGGACAGGATATCATGTTGGCATCTTGAGCTATGAATGACTACTACAAAGACAACAATATGCAATGTATTAATTGTTGTAACTCTCCTACCAACCTGTTTTGAAACTGTCTCAATGCAATTTTTTTCTCAATAAAATTAATAAAAAATAAAATAAAATAAAATTCTCATCTGCTTGTTAAAAAAGAACAATGTAGAAAAGTAAAAAGGAACTAGAGCACCTGAAAGTCTCATACATTGCTCCTTGGGTGGAAGGAAAGTCAGAGTATTATTTTGAGAAATGACTTAAAAATTCTTATAAACGTAAAGATACCTATCCCTAACTGTATGGCCTAACAGGTAGGCCTGAATTGAAAAAGGATGAATGAGGGCTGGAACGATAGCTTGCCGGTCTAAGCACCTGCTTGGAAAGTACAAGGACCCAGATTCAGTCCCTGGTACCTCAGGCCGTGCCAGGCACTAAAACTGGGCATGATGCCACACACCTGTAATCCCAGCACTTAGGAGGCTGAGACTGAACTATGAGTCCGAGCTGTGTAGCAAGACCCTGTACCAAATAAATGAATAAATAAATAAATAAATTTTTAAAACTGAAACTATAAAAAGAAAAAAGGATGAATAAACCCATTCAGAGCAGCTTAATATTCAAAACATCCAAGAAAACAAGTGAGTCTTTTCACACAGTGGACTACTACCTAGTCTAAAGAAGAGTAAACTATGGCACAACATAAAGCTGCTGGGTAAGAGCAGCTGGACACAGAAGATTCTGTGTATAGTCTTTGATTCCATTTATAAGCAGCTCAGAACAGGACAGAACTGCAGTGATAGACATCTGCAAGGGCTTGTGAGTGAGGGTAGAGAATGACTGGGCAAACCCAAGTGCCAGACATGTGGGGGTGAGACTGACCTGGCCATGACAGGCGATCTGGTGTAGTAGCACCCGTGAAGACTCCAGGTCCACAGAAAGCAAGGAGAGAAGAGCCAAGAAGGGTAGAAAGCACTCAGGACATCGGCAATTACTGCTTCCATCCCTATTTCCTGTGTTTATGAGAAAGAACAAACCTTTCCGATCCCCCAACCAAGACAAAAATTAAAGACAGCCAGAGGTACATCTCTACATTTGCGGTTACCTAGGAGGCTGAGGCAGGAGAATGCTAAATTCCTAGCTAGTACAGGCAACTTAACAAGACCCTGCCTCAGAATTACAAAAAAGAAAAGTAAAAAGGGAGGACATACAGAGCTCAGTGACAGAGTATTTACGTAGCATGTAGGAGGGCCAGAGCATAATCCCCAACACCAGAAAAACTAAAAATAAATTAAAACCTTATAAATAACAAGGGAAATGATGCTCTAAAGAGATTTTAAAATGCCTGACTAATGTGTGAGAACCCGAAACTCAAGCCCTCTTCACCCTGGCCCGCAGCAGTTCCCCAGTGTGGGGGCTCTGCAAGGCCTGAGCCAGCCACGGCGCAGCCTGCTCCTGGCCTGGCTGGAGTCAGCCAGGACGTGGCTTCACTGCGACTGTGAATGGACAACCAAGGACAAATACAGCTTCAGAAAGCCTGCAACGGGAAAGAGGAAACCATGACACACCATAGGGAGACCTCGGAGAAAAGAGAAAATTCAAGGGAGCAATGATTTAAAAAGAAAAAAAATCAAGTAACCTAGAAGTAGTGTACATTACATCCAAACGGAAAAACAAGAAACAATCCAAAGCAAAGGGTCTATGAAATTTAAAATACGAGGCTCCAAAAACAAGCTTTAGTGCATGTGTGTGGGTACCGTAATCTGACAGCATTCTGATCACTTGATCTTACCACACAAGACAGTACTTTTTTTTTTTTTCCTTCCAGTATCAGGGATTGAACTCAGGACCCTGCGCTTGCCAGGAAGGCACTTATTCTACTGAGCTATCTCTCTGGCCCAAGACAGTACTTTTTACCTAAGATGTGCTATATTTTACATTTTTGCTAAAACCTGAAATGGTACAGTGACACAATGCCCCACTGTTCAAGAAAACCCAAGTCTTTAATTCCTTCACTAGTCTACAGTGTCATGTGTAAACATCCCTTGATACCTGTGCTTCTCTTCTACAGAAAGGGAGTAATTACATTTTTAGAGTGACATATGAAGATTCCTGGAAAGTAGCAATAATGGGCTGGAGAGATAGCTCGGTGGTCTAAGCACTGGCCTGGCAAGCACAAGGTCCCAGGTTCAATCCTCGGTACCACATGCCATGCTGGTCCCAGAACCTCAGGGCACTATGCCAGCCACCAAAAGTAGGCATGGTGACACACACCTATAATCCCAGCACTGGGGAGGCTGAGACAGGAGGATCAATAGAAGTCCGAGCTTTGTAGTGAGACCCTCTACCTGTACCAAATAAATAAATAAATAAATAAGCAAATATAAGTAGTAATAATGGACACAGACTGAAAAGAAGGGCGTAATAGGAAGACTTCAAAATACTAAAATATATTAATGAGGCACATGTGAATCTTCACTGGAGAACGCCATAAAGAAGACAGTCCCCCTACCACCTAGGTCACGCACATCAGGCTTTACTAAAGTAGACAGCCATATTAGATTATTGATTCAAAGCCCCATTAGTTCCACAGCTCTCTTTTTATACAAAAAAGCCCATCATACCCTAACTACTACTGTATTCTCAAAGAAAATTCAGTGATAACACTAGTGTGCATAGCTTCTACAACATCAATACCCTAAATGCAACATAGAGGAAAAACTGTGAAGAAAAGCAATTTTCCAACATACATAAATAACTTCAGGTCCATTTAACTAGCAAAATAGATGCTTGTAATTTACTTAGATTTAAGAGAATTAAGAGTCAGAAACTTTCTTGTTAAAAGCAGGGGAAAACAAAAGGCAAAACAGAGGCAGAAACAAAATGATAATTAGTGTATCCTGGGTATTACGTTTAGGCTCAGAAAATAAGAGAGTGATTGTTCACTCTGCAACACACAACAGCACAGGTAAAAGCCATAGGGCAATTCATTGTCTTTTCCACTGTAGGATGTTCAAAATCTCTGGCTTCTATTCATTACACATCATTCACTAAGCAGCCAAAAGGTGCTCACAACTTCTGTACTTCCCCTAGTGGGAGGTCCTGCTTCTCTGAGAGCTCCCTTTAGTGATCTCCTGAAGCGGACCTCCAGCTTTCTTATCTCTTGTCACTGAGGAGCAAATTCTGAAGGACAAATCAGCAATGGATCTAAAAAAAAAAAAATCAACGTGGAAAATAGCTATGAAGAAGTTAATTTACTTCAGACTACCGAATGAACTCTGGCTATATTCAACATTATTTCCTCTTTTTAAATTCTGGGTGATCAGTTGTTCCACACAGAATATGGAGTGGAAAGCTCCACTTCTGTGACTTATTTAGATAGCATTAAGTGACTAAGTTGAAAATTTTTAACATTCAAATCTGGTTAATAATGACAAAACGGGAGTTTTACATAGAACTCTACAATTCTCATTTCCTCAAAACAAGAATTCATGCATTCTTTCGCACGTGGTCATTACAGGAAGAGGGGGGAGCCACTTACTGTAAGTGTCTTTCTGATGCAATTCTACACCTCTTTCAAAGAGAAAATGTATCCAAGAAGGCTTAGTCACTTCTTCAAGAAAAATGCCACTGTGTTGAATGTACACAGACTCAGTCACACACATGAGGAACAAAGAGGAGCTGATCCCATGGATAAAAAAGAAGGGGAGAGACAGAGACAGACAGATCTATCTCATAGTTATAGCTTCTTCTTCTCCCTTCTTTCCCCCTTTTTTTTTTTAAAGGTGGGAATTGAACTCAGGACCTTGCACTTGCCAGGCAGGTACTGCACCATTGAGCTATATCCCTGACGCTTCATAGCTTCTCTGTCATAATGGATTAGCAGTATACCTGAAAATTTCACCTATAATACAGGAAAAAATCTGATAGCTATGTTCACAGCATTGTTGGGCAAATTAAAAGCAAGCAGATTTCCCTTCCACGTAGCTTTTAAGGCACATTTCCTAAAAATTGTAAGACCCCAGTTCTAAGGCAGGATGAGCCTATGCATACCTAGCATCTTTGCAACTATAGTTCTTTAATTTTTAAAAGTTTTGACATAGAAAAAAAAAGAAATCCTATTCTTAAAGTCTGAAATTGAAACTACATTTTGAAGAAGGTACGCTACATACGAAAAGGGTCAGGCAGTGCATAATCCTACCAAGTGATTTGGCAGGAAAATGCACAGCAAACAGTTCTGAGCTTTTCCTAAAAAAGAATCCATTTTTCTAAAATTTCAAATCTAGGGCTGGGGAGATAGCTCAGCAGCCTAAGAGCCTGCCTGGTAAGCCCAAGGTCCTGAGTTCAATCCCTAGTGCCAATAATTAATAATAATAATAATAATAATAATAATAAAATGATTACCATTAATTCGTCTCAGAGTCAGATGCACACACTTGCTTTCTGTGGGAGAGCCCATGCAGAGCCAAAGAAGAAGAGAGAAAACTCAGAGCAGGCTGTTGTTGGAGGCTGAAATCCCCTTGCTGAATGAAACCGCATGAGGTAATGTATGCGCTCTGAGCACGCTATTGGCCAGGTGCAGGCAATGCGTGTGGAAGTCTGATTTGCCACCTCCAGGGTAAGCCTCTTGTAGCCCACCTCAGAGAGATGATGAGTTCACCACATTTGAGAGTCAAAACTAGAGAGCGATCGTTTTTCTGTGGCATCTACTCTACCCTGCGGAAACCACGATGAGAAGAAACCACGATGAGATCCGATTCCTCTACCAGGCAATGCCAATGAAGAAGAATTACTGTCAACACCGACAATGTACAGACAGATCTTGCCCCGCTGCCAACACATGTTTCTATTACAATGTCTGCCTGCGAGTAGGATGTAAGTGTAAGCGTGGTATGTGTATTTCTGAGCCATGATTTCCGGGATCCACATTGGTGGCAAGCTTCATCCACCAAGGAGCATTAAAACTTTTGCAAAGAAATTCAAACTTGGTGCTACACTGGTGATCAATTATGGAATGGAAAAGATGAACAGAGCAATGGAGTAACTGGTCTTCCTACAGGTATAGGTTTTCAGTTTGGAGTCCTTGGATCGCCTGCGCTAGAACTGCCTAAGCCTGAACTCTCAATCTCTGGCATCCAGTACTGGGATCTACTTTTTAAACAAGCATTCCAGGTTGATCTCACATACGTCAACGTTTAAAGATTACTTTTCCTCCTAAGAGAACTGCACACCTCCTTGTGGCTGCTCTCATCTTCCTTTGTTATTCAATTACTTTGTCTCTGAAATCAGGATCATCTACAACAGCTGAGGACACTAGTTGTCTCCTCAGGACAACCTATGGCTGTAGCTCCAGGGAAAGTGGGCTCACCTGATCTCCCCCAACCTGGGCCACCCCCAGTCTATCACTCCAGAAAGAAAGCAAAGTTCAAGCTAAAACACCCTGAAAAGGCAGTATCTGAACAAATATGAACATTATAGGAAAAGGGGATATGGCCAGAAAATAAAGTAATATATGCATGAAAACAAAAGACAAAATGGGGGGGGAGACACCAATGCCTACTGGCTGTCCACTACACTTCAGGCACTGCACCAAGCAACTGTGGCATCTTCTTTGCTGGTGACGTCTCACGGAAAGCTAACCTGCCCCGAAGCACACCAACACCCAACGGCAGGAGCCCCGCCGCAGTGGGATGCACAGCCGGCCGTGTGTGTTCTCTGAGAGGAGTTCGTTGGCTCCACTGCACACTGTTTCTAGCCACAGAGTACATGAGTCTTGAGGGATTTTCAATCATGAGATTAAAGAAATACTCCTAGAAACATTTAAAATGACATCACCTTCCCATAGTTCATATTCCTAATTTTTGCAAAGATGATATAATCTTTCAAATTTCAGAATGATTTTCCAACATTATTTCTCCTTTTTAACCAGTTTATTTCAGTCCAAGTTACTTGGGAGAACCTACTTATTATGATGTTGACAAAAAAAATTTTTGAAGATAAACAAAAATAAAAATGGTTTTTCACTTTAACAATGTTTTTCCCCCCAAGTGTATGTTTCTAAAGAAATTTTCTGCATAAAAGAAGGCTAACTCTGAAAATGCTACTTATAAAAGAGTTCTCCCAATGCTCCTCTTTATTTAATAGTCTTTTTTTCATTTTTGGAGTACTGGTTTCTATTTTAGAAACTGATGTGTCTTATGTCTGGGAAAACCATCACTATCATGTTGCAATAGTATTAAGAGAAGCTGTCCTGAGTAAAAGCATTGTCCTGGGCCAACAGCCCGAATCCAGGAAGGGCTGAGATTCTGCGGTCAACCATCCCTCAAGAGTCACAGAATGCTTAAAAGTAGAACAATTTATACCCAGAGCGTCAGAAATACATACACACAAAGAATTTAAATGACCTGTTATGTTAAAATTCATGCTTAAACATATTATTTTTAGGATATTCTGAATTTTCCTATCATTTCATCATAATTTTTATTAAAATAATTATGGAAGCATGCTAGTAGCACTTACAGTATTTTAATACACAGGTAAATAGGGGACATAAGCTTCAGATCCTCAGTGTATACCTGAAACCACATATGTAAAGAAGTCTATTATATATATTATATACTGTATATGTTCTTATACATGTATAACTACGAAAAAGTTTAATTTACAAATTAGGTACAGCACCTGAGAGGCTGAGGCAGGAAAATTACAGTGAGTCTGAGGCCGGCCTGGGGTACATAGCAAGTTCAAGGGCAACCTAAACTATATAGCAAGACTCCATCTCAAAAAAAAAATTAGGTAAATAAAAGATTAACAACTAATAATAAAATAGAACAACTATAAAATATACCGCAAAAGTGTTGTATGAGTGTGGTCTCTGGTAATTTCTGGAACTTTCTAGGCAGTATTTTCAGAGTATGACTAATTGGATGTTACTAAAACATGGAGAATCAAATTGTAGATAAGGGGAAATTACCATAGTCAATGCTCTTTTCAGAAGCATGGCTAAGAGAACTAATGACTTTAAAATAGTCCTCAACTACTTAATAATGTTCCCCACATATGTCTACATGTTCACTGGTGGCTTAGGCCAGACTACTTTTCTGTTAAAAAAAAAGTGCTGCTAATGATAGAAACCAGTGCATTCCACAAAACTGACTTCACTCAGAGACAGACAGAAACGAGGGTATGAAGTGAAATAAGTGCACATAGCAACTCTGCTGCAATACTAGTGTTTTTTATTTGTTTTTTTTTTTTTTTTTTTTTTTTTTTGAGATTCAGCAGACTTTACTGAAGAGTTAATGGAGATGCTCAGTGAATTGAAGAACTAAAATATTATTTTTTTTTGGTACCAGGAACTGAACTCAGGACCTTGCATTTGCCAGGCAGCCCTGAGCCCTCTCTTCAGTCAATATTAGTATTTATATAAGAAATAGGACAATAAACTAAGAATGGTCTTCATTTTTCTCTACTGAAATTAAGGCTTAATCAGGATGATGAACCAGACTGAGGCCACTGAGAGCTCTGAAAGTCGATGATACTGGTTATTATGGCTTATTTTACCTCCAACCATTCTGTGTTCCTTTCCCTTTACATAACTGTATCACTACTCTTGAGCTTATCAGTTATGGTAGACGCACTGAGGGAGCTATGCTGAAAAATTAAGCAAAGAGGGAAAAAAGAAAGTTTAGGGAAAAAAAAAAGATTTACTTGAAATATAGAAGAAACATGGTAAAAGGATTGTTTAGAATTAACAAAACCTGGGGCTGGAGAGATGGCTCAGTGGAATAAGTGCTTCCCTGGCAAGGGCAAGGGCCTGAATTCAATCCCCGGTTTCAAAAAAAAAAAAAAAAAAGCCCTAGAATTAACAAAACCTTGGGGCCGGGGAGATAGCTCAGGAGAATAAGTGCTTGCCTGGCAAGCACAAGGGCCTGAGTTCAATAATCCCCAGTTTCGCAAAGAAAAAAAAAAAAAAAAGAATTAACAAAACTATGAGCTAAAAAAACGGCAGGAAAATACATGAAGCTCTACCAAGTTGGATGGAAAAAGGTGCTGGGCTGCACATAAGTCCCGAACCTAGACAGCGGGCTGCTACATGGGCGCAGGCTACGCATCGCCGACTGAAGGCAGGCACGGAGTGACTGCCCACAAGTGTGCCCAGCGTGTGTGCAGAGCGAGCGTCTGCGATCGGGATGGCTGCGTGGTAAGCTTGGCAAGCATTGGGCTGTCCGTCTTTCAAAGCAGTAGCTGTTTGGTCTGACTCAGTGATGAGAACCCAGACTCGGGATTTGGGGGTGTTTTGGTACTGGTGAAACTGACAGAAGGGGTTGTGTACTGGTGTGGCCCGCTTCATGGTTTCACAAAATCCAGAGCAGTAAGTTTCCAAATGCACGGTGCTGGCCAAGAAGGACCAACTCAGGTCTAGGACAGTACAGCAGGAAGCAGCGCGCTCTCTAGAGATCGAACCTGAAGGCAGTCTCATGCATGAGACCTTTTAATTCTTATTTAACTGGGGAAGGGAAGGGTGGAAGCTCAGTATCACAATCTGAAAATTCCACTGTTTTTAACACAGCAAACCTGAACTGTTTATGAAATGATTATTAGATCCCATCATATTAAGTTCAGTGTATTTTTGATATTACATAGATCCCAAAAGTGAAATTTGTAACACAGGAATATTTACAAGGCTTTTAAATGAAAACACAAACTGAGATGAGGAAAAGCACAAAGGAAAGAAGGCAAAAATATTTATTTAGGTACATACACAGAATAGTTTGGATAACTGTATTGTCAATTTGTGCTGGTCTTTTGAAAGGAGCAGTCAATGCTTAATTTTTTTTTTGTACTCTGATTCCCCCCCCCCTTTTGAATTTCATATCACTTCTTTGTTATTGTTTTGTTTTTTCTTTAAATGAATTTCACACATTCATATCTGATAATCTGAACAACTAATTTGACGACAGCATCATGTAATATAGCAACCACTGTTGAATTCCTATTACTTTGTTTAGTGAAATCTTGTATCATTTCTAACGATTTTTTTAATACATTATTTTTCATTCTTTAAAAATGAAATAAATAAATGAAAACACAAACTTGGACCTTACAAAGCAGACTGGTGACATTTAAATTTGTGTGTGTGTGTGTGTGTATGGGTGTGTGTATGGGTGTGTGTATGTGTAAGGCAGTCCTGCTAGCATATAAAGTTAGGACAGAACGAAAAGAAAGGAATTTCGAGCTGTAATTAGATGTGTCATCTCTTTGGCTCCTGGCAATAGTCAAAGTGATCAAGTGAGGTTTTTTTCCAGAGTGTAGGGTGATCCATTAGAGGGCTATGAAATAAATTCAGGGCTTTACAAGCACTTTTTTTTTTTTTACAAAAAAAAAAGAAAGTCAAAATAGAAGTTCATCACACGTAGAGTATTATTCAGCTATGTATGTGCTGTGTGTACTTCATGATGTAAAACACAACCCCTTCTGTCAGTTGCAGGAGAAAAATGGCCTATTAGAAAAGAAGAATTAAGAATTCTGTTTGAATCAACAATTGGGATCTCATCTTTTTGAAAAATTTCTGCATGTCAAAGGATCACCACAGTAAAAGAAAACCCATGAAGTGGGAGACAATTAGAGCAGACTGTCCTTCAGACAAAGGACTCCTATCTAGGATATGTAAAGAATTAAAAAAAAAAAAAAAAATCAGGCCTCCCAAATTTAAAAACCCAATCCAAAAATGGGCATCTGAGATGAATACACACTTCACAAATGAAGAGATAAAAATGACAAGTAAGTATATGAAAAAATGTTCAACATCATTGGTCATTCAAGAGATGCAAATTAAAATGATGCTGAGATACCAGCCTACGCCAGAGAGAATGGCTATCACCAAGAAGTCAACCAGTAACAAATGCTGGAGAGGCTGTGGGGAAAAAGAAACCCTTCTGCACTGTTGGTGGAATCCAGGCTGGTACAGCCATTATGGAAATCAGTGTGGAGATTCCTCAAAAAGCCAGGATTGGAGGTCCCACTCAAGGCAGCTATTCCCCTCCTGGGTATCTCTTCCAAAAGAACTGAAATAATCATGTCATAGCAATATATGTGCACCCATGTTTACATGTAATTTGTCATAGCTAAATCTTGGAAACCACCCAAATGCCCATCGACTGGGGAATGGATAAAGAAGATATGGTATTTTTGCACAACAGAGTATTATTCAGGTATAAAAAGATAAACTTGAGGCTTTTGTAGATGAACAGACTATACTGGTAAGTAAAATAAATCAGATCCAAATGTACAAACATCATATTATCTCACTAGTATGAGAACCTGAAAGAGTAACAGAAATCTAAAAGGTGTAACAGATACTGTGAAAAAGAAAGAAAATGTTCAATGGGAAGGAAAAACTGGGATGAGGAAAAGGACAAATGATAGAAGAGGAAAAGGTATATTTAGGAGCGCAGGGACCAGGGTTCGATCCCTGGTATGCTGTGCCTGCCCCACCCCCAGGGCGCTCTGAGACAGCAACTGAGACAGGGCATGGTGGCGTGAGCCTGTAATCCCAGTGCTTCGGAGGCTGAAAACAGGAGTAAATCATGCAGAGGGTTAATTTTACATGGGGCTATGCCATGTATTCTTATCATGGAAACAAACCCACAAACCAGGATGCCTTTGCAGTCTAAGCTATCACGCAGGTCATCATTTACTCAGTCACCACTTTACCATCTATGCTCCCTGAGGTGTTACTGAGACAAGTAGGATTTGAAAAACCAGAGAGAGAATAGCCCAATTCCATTACATAGGGTCAGATAATAATACCAAACACGTATTAAGTGCTCACTGTGTGTCTAAAAGTGTTATAAACACTTTACACATCACTACATCACTTGGTCCTTGCAAGAACCCCACAAAAAGGCAAATTAACAGTATCCCTGTTTTACAGATAAAGAATATAAGAAATTAATTCAATTGTCTAAAAACTTGGGCCCAAAAGTCTGGATGTGGAGCTCTGTGTGTGAAAGAGAGAGAGAGAGAGA
>NW_004524591.1:26400006-26473305 GCF_000260255.1 Octodon degus | reverse complement strand
GCGAGCGCAAGACAGCGCGAGAATGAGCAACAACATGCTAAGATTGGCTTGGCACATGTCAGGTAATTACTCTCCCAGGAAGTCACACCTCCGTTCCCAGAGCCATACTCTAAACTGCACAATATCCCTGACTCCTAAATCCCACAATGGTGCATAACTGATGGGCTGGAGAAAGGAGGACATGAAGCACATGAGGATACCGCCCTAGCCCTGCCACCTAGCCATTTCTGGCTTCTAACATACAATCCTGTCTATGCAACAGGTCTCTCCCACTGTGATCTCTGATGTATACTGAACATGCTTTCAAGCAAGTTAATTCAAATTCTGTTTTTCTTCCCGCTCTAGAAAACATACAAGAATGCAATCAGTGGGCTCTTTCTTTTCTCTAGTAAATCTCTTCTGCATTTAGGAATTAAAAGGAATTAATTCACTTATGCATTGGTACCTGGAACTTTAGTATCAGCCAGTCACTTCTAACACCTCTCCTGGGTCTCAGCTCCAGGAACCAGTGATGTTGAAGCTGGGGTGATTTCTGTTAGCTTGGCCATGGAGAACCCTGCTTGCTTTGAACTCCCTTTGTCCTATGATCCTCACTTGTTTCAAATAGTCCAAATGAAACCAGATAGGATATATACATAGTGACGGGTATACCATCAAACCTCAGAGAGATGTGGCAATAGTGCCCAAAAACTGTTCTCCCACCTAACCTACCCACCCTGTCTTCACTTTATATAATCAGCCTTGGACCAAGGCCTATACATGTAATAGTAAGCTGGACTTTTTCTAGGAAGCATAAGTAAAACTTTTGCTTTTACATGCCATTCGGATGTTGCGTAAACACTCCAAGGACTCTGCCTCTGACACAGTGCAAGTTAAAACGACTAGCATAAATGAATATTGGGAGAAAAAGACAACACTTCAGCCTTTGGCCATTTGAAATTTTTTCTCAAAAAAACAAACATAACATCTTTCATATTTTTAACAAAAATATTAAACCAAAATATAATGATGGTTCATATATTGTGACATGAAAAGCTAAATTTTAGAGTAATTTAGCATTCTTTCAAAATAAAATAAAATATGGTACTCAGCTAAAACAAAAAGTAGACCATAATAATGTTTTACTATACTTTGTTCATCCATCTATCTGGCTGTCTGTCTGTATATCCTGGAAGGAACATATTAAAATTAAGACAGGGCCGGAGAGATAGCTCAGCAGACTAAGTGCCTGCTTAGGCAAGTGCAGGGACTGGGGTTCAATCCCTGGCACCATGGCACCAAATGCCATGCCAGCCTCACCCAAAGCATGCCCAGCTGGCCACTGAAACCAGGAATGGTGGCACATGCCTGTAATCCCAGTGCTGGGAAGGCTGAAAACAGAAGGATCACTAGAAGTCCAAGATGCATAGTGAGACCCTGTACTAAATACATTTTTTTAAAAAAGTAAGTAAAATAATACTAAAAATCAATAAAATTGAGATAATGCAAGTATACTTTTTAAACAAACACAGTTAAGAGTTCTGTCAAAAGGGCTGACGAGATAGCTTAGCAGTCTAAAGCACTTACCTAGGCAAGCTTAGGCAAGTACACAGGGACTGCAGTTTGGTCCCACCACATGCCATGCCAGCCCTACTCCCAGAGTAGACTGAGCTGGCCACAAAAAAAATTTTTTTGTGTCAAAATAAAATTTCTCATTGAATAATACTGCCTAAGTGGCAGGACCAATGTCATAATATGAAGCAAGAAACAGGATTTTACTATCTATAACTATTTAGGCTATTTCTTTTAATAAACAAATTAAACTGTTCATTTCTACCAAGTAATTCCTTGTGTCTAAAACCAATACTTTTGATATAAGCTGGGGTACATTCTCTGTGGTTTCAAAAATTAAAGAGATGAATCAGTTGTACCAAACTAGTCAATCCACTTCTAAGAAACACACAGTTTTTGGATAAAATAGTAGTAATGTCTAAAGTTAACAATATGACACACTTTTCACAAGTGGTATTAACACGCTGGGACTTTCTAAAGTGATGACACTCACTTTCCCTGCCCTACTTACCCTGCTTTATTAGCTACACCTGGACCAAATCAGCCACTTGTAAGACAGCTGCTAGAAGACAGCATCAACTTGGGTAGAGAGTGGGATTACAACAGAAGGTGGGCTCAAGAGCTTATGTGGGTTGGGAAGCAAGTGTGAAACTGCAGTCTTGGCAAACACAATTCACTGATATAATACATCAATAGTTTCCATTAAAACTGTATCAATTAAAAAAAATGACATGGACAATACACTCCAGAACAGCAGTGTGCTTAATCAGGCGGAAGCCTCACTAGACCATAAAAATTAAGCAAGTTGTTTTCTAAGTTGAATAAGGACACCCAAAGCTGAGAAAGACTGGACTCCTCAAGGAGCAGTCTTGTTACAGAAAGTAAGCTGTTCCAGGTTACAAACCTTCCATAAAACCTCCCATGGCAGTGGGCAGAGCGTGGGCTGCATCTTCCTTTCCTATTTGTATACATGTCAGACTGCCCTCAAACTAATCAGTAGGAAGAAACAAAGCAAACCAAAAACAGTGAGCTGGGTATGAGCAGGCTTTGCTTTTTAGTACATTTTGCTCAGAAAATTACTTTTTAATGTTTTTTTTTTAAATCACAAAACAAAAAAGTCTGAGGCTTAACATTCATTTTGGAAAATTACTGCACTTCTACCTACCTCCCTGTCAGTTTTGCCCCTTCCTATCTCTGTGATCTTGTCCATGTTCTGTCTGCTTTAAGAAACTTGGTTTCCTTGTCTATAAGTGGAAAAGCTTCTGCTGAGATCCCCTCACTTCCAGCCATCTCCAAATTTAAATGGATAAATATAAATTTATTCTGTGATTTATTTTCTCCCTAAAATATACTTGACATAAACTTTGTACTAATTTCATTTAAAATTAAAACAGGAAAGGGAAGAGTTAGGGTAGTGGAGGAAGGAAAACACAGGGCCTGTGAAGAGTGATGTGTCTGCTCTGTCCTGGATGGGAGACTCTCTAGAACGTACTCATCTAGTGTAACTGAAACTTTACTCCACCACACTTCAAACACATGCCTTTGTTCTTGCCACTTTCTGCACCAGTTTGGGAAGTCCTCTTCTGTGTCTTTAGTTGCATTGTTGTGACTGCCTCCTTGTCCTAAATTGATTTTTTTTTTTAAAGTTTATGTTTCATGATCATTTTGATTTTGGGGAAGTTCCACAGAAGTCGCACAGTGCCAGATCTGGTGAAGACACTGGTCAAGAATACACCACGGCGTTTCTGAGCGCCAGCCTTTCGGTCGGATGACGCTCCTTAGCTGCACTCACTGTACTTTCTGATCATATCCTGCAAAGGAACGCACCTGCAACCCCTGCTACTTGAGACACTGAGGCAGCAGGAGCACAGGCTTCAGGTCAGCCTGGGTACCTTACTGAGATCCTGTCTCAGAATAAAGCCTGAAGGCAAAAAATAAAAAGAGCTTCACATATAGCTCAGTAGCAGAATGCTTTTCTAGCATGTGTAAGGCCCTAGGTTCAACCTCCTATACCACACAAACATAAAAGAGCAAAGGATTTCAAAAACTATTTCTCCAAAAAAGACGTCCAAATGACCAGCACGTGTATGCTCATTGTGTAAGTGCTCAGCACTACTTATATCCAGGGAAATACAAATCAAAACTTCGATTTCACTTTCACAACTTTTAGTTGCTACATAAAAATAGCGCAGGTAGGAGGAGAACTGGAACTCTTGTGCACAATCAGTGGGAGTAAGAAGTGCGGCTGCTGTGGAAGGCAGTGTGGAGTTAGTTCTCAACTGCCTCAAAAAAAATAAAAACAGGACTGCCGTATGATCCAGAGCTTCCCTTTCTGCATATATTTTTTTTTCCTTAAGCATTGAGGCAAGCATATCCCTAATACTAATGTAGACACATGTTGGTTACATACATTTTAAATGGAAACTGTAGTTTTACTTACACTACTTTATCTTTGCAAACTAAACTGTGCACTATAAAAAGAAATTATTCACTTAAAAACTTTTAACACCAATCCAGGAATGGTGGTGCACGCCTGTAATCCTAGTACTTTGTGGGGCTGAGGCAGAAGGATTGCAGGCCCAGGAGGAGCCCCTCCTGGATGACTTACAAGACTTTTGTCTTGAAACAAAAGATAAAAAAGGACTGGGGGTGTTGCTCAGAGAAAAGACCTTAGGGGCTCAATTCTAGTATCAAAAGAAAATAGAGGAAAAAAAAAAACCCACAACTTTTTAACACCAAAGTTATTAAAATAATCCTCCAAATCTTAAGTCTTTTTTATTCTATTATACTCTATTAGTTTTTCTTGTATGATTTTCATAGCTCATTTGCCATTTCAAAGCAAAAGCTTTTAAAATATTGCTACAGTATTATTGGGAGCCAATCAGTATGAGTCTGATAAACTATGGCCGCTGATTCTCTGCAGGAGTAGACAGTTATGTTCATTCATACCCTACCTTTAGTCTTCCTGCACATATATACTCTTTAAAGCTGAAACAACACTGGCACCTTCTCTTAGGCATCCAATCTATGCTTAAAATTCAAGAAATACTAACCAAACGTCATTTAAACATGATTGTTTTGTTTGTTGTATACATTATTATCAAAAATATAAGATGCCAAAGCCCTTAAAGAAACACAAAATTTACTGAGTGCTCTAAAAAGGTCTTTGTGCATGACAACAATATTAGATACTACACATTAAAAACATAATTCACACTATTTTATAGTAACAGCTGAAATTAGACTTTAACAATGAATTTGAAAACTAGTCCTCAACCCACTTGCAATTGTTTTTGTCTAGATCTAAAATATTTCCCAGAGGGCCAGCCAGATAGCTCAGCAGACTAAAGCACCTGCTTAGGCAGAGGGCAGCAGCCGGGTTCGATCCCCTGTGCCATGCCGGCCCTACTCCTGGGGCGCACTGAGACAGGGATCAAGACTGGATGTGGTGGTGGGCACCTGTAATCTCAGCTCTTGGGAGGCTGAAAGCAGGACAATCATTATGAGTCCGATCTACATAGTGAGACCCTGAACACCCTGTATACCCTGTACCAAATACAAAAAAATAATAATAGTAAGTAAAAGAAAAATAAAATAAAATGTCTCCTACACATTTCACGTGGGCAGGTGGGGCCTGACCAGCCAGAAGGAGCCAATAGCTGGGACGACAACTTGGAACAGTATATGCACGTGCAGGTCCCCTTCTGCGCTTCCAGGATGCTGTGAAGTCACAGGTTTCCTCTGGCATGCTATGGCTGCTCTGCCTCGGGGTCTGCCGACCTGAACTAAATCCACGGAAACCATGAGCCCAAATAAGCCTCTCCTCCTATTGCTTGTGTGACAAGTATTTGTTCTGGCAATGAGAAAGCTTTCATCGCTTGTTTTTTTCTTTGACTCATATTTTTAAAAAATACTTAGCTCCCTGATGGTGACTTCTCACATGTATCATGATCAATCTACAAGTCTTGAAAAAAAGAATAGTAGCATCTATTTTCATTTTAGTTTCTCAATCAGAAAAATAAGAAAGAAAAATGGTTCAAAACTTGGAAAATTATGAAACTTTTTAAAAAACTACATGTTATTCTGTCTGAGACAGGATCTGTCATCAATGCTGTAGTTCTTTTTGGCTTTTTCTCAAGCTACAGAGGCTCCGCATCACCTACCAACTTCACACCACTGGCCTTTTCCTTTACAGACCCACTTCCAGGAACAGCAATGTATTGACTGTTCCCCCAGCTAAGAGAAATAGACACCCAAGATGAAAAGCACCAGGTGATTTAGTATCATCAACATACCAGCACATAAATAAAGGAATGAACTGTGTATCTGAGGAAGAGATGTCCAAGAAGGAGATCAGATCTTTTAACTCAAAGCTGAGAAGAAAACGCTGTTATTGTTGTGTGTGTTTTACTAATTAACAGGAAAAAAATTTATGAATTATCTTTTTGTTGTTGTTTTTTGTTTTGTTTTTCCATTTATGTATTTGGCACAGGGTCTCACTACGCAGCTTGGACTCACAGTGATCCTCCTGTTCTCAGCCTCCCCAGAGCTGGGATTACAGGCTTTCCTCATCACTTGGTCACCAGCTCAGGGGCAAGGCTGGCACAGCATGCAGATTGGGGATCGAACCCTTGTTCCTGCACTTACAAAAGTAGGCTAAAGTTTAGTCTGCTGAACTATCTCACCTGCCTTAAGAATTATCTTTAAAAAAAATCTTTCATTTATTTACTTGGTACAGGGTCTTGCTATGCAGCTCAGACTCATAGTAACCCTCCTATTTTAGCCTCCCCAGAGCTGGGATTACAGGTATGTGGAGCTGACACAGCACACCTGGGTTTTCTGGGGATGGCATGGCATGCAGTGCCAGGGATTGAACCTGGGTCCTTGCACCTGCCAGGCAGGCGTGGTTACACCACCGAGCTATCTCCCCAGCCCTAAGAATTATCTTAAAAAGCGAAAACTAGAGGATAATCAAAATAAATCCCTAGGGAATGTTTTTCAAAGACTTCATACGTAGACCTTCAGATCTACTAAAGGTAAATCTAATTAGATCTACTAGCTACCAAGTTGGCTTTTGTTTTCTTGATTTGATTTTTTGAGATAGGGTCTTGCCCTGTCATTGAGACTGGTCTTGAACTTACTATGTGTAGCTCAGGCTTATTACCTCAAACTTACAGCAAACCTCCTGCTTTGGTCTCTCAAGTGCTGGGATTACAGCATACATTACCACGGCAGAACCAAGTTGGCTTTTTCTCTTCTTACAATACTTTCAAGCCCTCAATACTACATACCAAACAAAGTAATCCAAATTGTGCTACATGGTATTTAAAATAACTGTAACCCAGAGGACTATTTTCATCTGTAGCACTAATATTTGGCTAATATTTCCATGAACTGCTGAATTATTTCTAAGTGAAATCAGAGGATACACAAAGACCACATAAGCAACTCTGGCTTAACTTTCAATGACAAAATATTTGAAAACTCTTATGACTACTCAAACAAGATCTCTCTAGAATGGAATATCACAATTTGTTTTGTTGCATATAAACTTTAGAAATGGTCCTCACATAGGTGACTGCTGGTTTAGTTATTATCTCTGAAATTTGTTGTGCAAGAGTGATCTTGGATGCAATTATAATTCCTTCATAAATAAGCTCATCTCTGATATCAATGAGAATTTTTCTGAGAAGCACTGCTCAGAAATCACCATGCCAGTGTGACTAGGGCTTGGAATAAAGAAGTGACAGCTTTTCAGTTAGTTTTTCTAGCACAAGATTCAAAACCAGGACCTCACAAACCTCACATGAAACAAGCCAAGCTGCAAAACTACACTACTTAAACATTAACTTTTTAATTATCTTAGAAGAATGAATTATCATTTTAAATGCATCCAGACCAGTGAGTGCTTTACTAAACCATCATAGTCCCATTAAACATACATGAAGCACAGGAACCAGACAGGACCATGAAATCGCCTTTCTCCACTGGACCTTAGCTTCTTAGGCTGGAGTGTAAGATATGAATATATTTCAGTTCATCAGATGTGAACTGGAAATACTGAAAGTGTCTCAGGAGATTAGGGGGCTGACTTCAATGCGTTCTGATGCAAAGCTTATCTACACTTACTTAAGTGAAAGGTCCTAGGAATTGTAACGCCATAGGCTTCAGGGGAAGAAAAAGCTATGCAACACTGCATCTGGGCCAGCAGGTGTCTCCCTATATTCCATGACACCTACCTAGACAGCAAGGTATAGAAAATCATCCTGCTGCTGTAATTATGAGATACCTGGATCATGCAAAGCCATAGAATATGAGATTAGACCATCAGAATATTTAATTTTTATGACAAACTATATAGAGAGATCTAGTCATAGGAATTCATGAAAATTATAAGGTGTGATCAAAAGAGTGAATGTTTACAATTTTAAAATTTATAACAGGTGCTGGGGAGATAGCTCAACAGTCTAAATGCCTGCCTGGCAAGCACAAGGGTCCAGGTTCAATCCCCAGCACTGCATGTGCCAGCCCCAGAGCCCCGGAAGTGCCATGCTGGTCATCAAAATGGGGCATGGGGGGGCATGGTGGTAATCCCAGCACTGGGGAGGCTGGGACAGGAGGATCACTATGAGTCCAAGCTGCATAGCAAGACCCTGTACCAAATAAATAAATAAATAAATAAATAAATAAATAAATAGAATTTGTAACAGTAAAAGACACTTTATCCTTAAAACATTCCTCGTCACATCAACAGCTGGTCCATTATTCTTGCCACTTTCTGAAGCAGTTCTGTATGTCTTCTTTCATGAATGTCTAGTTGGGCCATCACAATCCTTGATCAGTTCAAAATGTTTACATCAATTTCTGTCAAATACTGTAAGACATTACTGTGTGCCCTCATCTGCTTTATTTACCAGACATGGCATCATGTAGCATCTGGCTCTTCCCCAACGTTAAAATGACCCTAAAAATTAAATGTTTTGAATCAACTCAGGCCATCAGGACAGACACACCGTAACGACTACTTCTGAAAGTTGTAAGAGGGGCCAGGGAGATGGCTCAGTAGAATAAGCACTTGCCTGGCAAACATAAGGGCCTGAGTTCAATCCCCAGTTCCACAACAACAAAAAATTTATAGGTCTGAAAGTTGTAAGAAGGGATAAATGTGTCTGACGTAAGAAGGAGTATTCTTGAGGGTAAGTGATATGTCTTTAACTGCCACACTTTTTCAAAATTAAATATTCACTGTATATTTTGATCATACAATGTACATTTACTTAGCCAGGGTCCTGCTGTGTGCCCAGGCTAATCTCAAACTCCTGAGAACAGTCCTCTCAGCTCAGCCTCCCCAGTTGTCATGTAACTAGAGACATATTTCACCATGCATATTACAGTTACATTTAGTATACAAATGCTAACAGCAGTCGGATCCATTTCACTCAAAAATAGCACATAAAATGATTCTTGTCTCTCGGTCAGGAAGAGAATGTTAAAATTAAAATGCAAAGTTGAAGGAGAATGGTAATTGAGAAAATGGAAGTTAGTTTCAAAATGCAGATAATGCAACACATGAAGGACCACAGCAAGTCTGAGGTCTTCAGGATGAAGAATCTCACGTGTAGGAGTGCGGAACACGGGTACACGGGTGGATGGGCAAAAGAGCGTGCACACCATCACGGCACTAAAACATTACGAGTTTATCAAAGGACAACTCATTAGCACAGCATGAACTCTTCTGAGGCTGAAGACCAGGAACTATGAGATCTACGACATCAATCAGGAAAGACTTGTCTCAGAACAGAGGCAAAATAGACACAGAAGCTGCTACCAATCCAAAGAGCTACTGCTGGAGTGAGGAGAAAGGCGACAATTCAACACTGAATTTGCTGACCAATGGAGTATCTGACGTGCACAGTGTGCTGCAGCAGTGTTTGCTGAATGTACCCATGGCCTCAGCAATGCCAACAGCTTTTCAGGGTGGCTCTTAGGTAGATTCAACAGTCTTCATTTTCTTATTCCAAGTTGCCGTCTGCCACCCACAGATAGCGGTAGTGCTGTTCCTCACGTCATCCTTTGCTAGGCCATGCTGACTTCAAAGTAGCCAACATGTTCAGTCTCCAAACTGAAACCCATCTGACATGAGGTCATCATCAAGGGGTGTTCAAACTCAAAGATGAAGTGGTCAGGATCCTCGGTACCACTGAACAGGCCACAGAGAGGCCACAGAAGAACTTACCAATAATGTTCACACTTGCTTTGCAAGCAAAAGCTGTGGTTTTGGTGGGCACTTTTTTGTATGACAACAGTTGGCTCATTATGCACTTCAAAACACTTAAAAGAACTTATTAATAACAGCAAACACTTACATACTATTTACCTACTTACTGCCAAGTACTCTTCCAAGCATGTACAAATACTATCGCTTGTGTAATAAATGTATATACAACTCTTACCAATTACAGTTACCTGTTCAGTGGTTTGTTTGGTTCCACTGAAAGTACGTCTGCTGTTTTCATTCTTTTCCTGCAAGAGATGAAGAGAATACTGACAGTGAGCAGTCATAAAGGCACAGATGTTTTATGTCACCATTTGATATTTTCCACAAGTCAAGGAGTACCAAAAGGCACTCCCCTTATGCTCTAGTCCATTATTTCAAATGCCTAAATTTACTGGGTTCATAAAAGAATCTATTAAAATATACTACCTCTACATGTCCTATTAATTAGGGACTTGAAAACCAAATACTTTATAGTTTCAAAAGAAATTAGGTCGACATAGGAAACACAGGCACAAGAAAACAATGTAGTGTAAGAGTTTCTTTGACTTTGAATCCTTCTATACTTAACTAGGATTTTTCAAACTATGTTCCCACAGAAAATATTTTTTTAGGTGAACACCACCTCCCAGATGAAATAACTACAGTTCTAAAGATAGGAAGGGTTGGTAGATGTAGTCTTTAAAAAAAATTTACTTGAAACTTAAAAGCATTATCATAGAAAACATTTGTCAGAAAAAAAAAAAAAACAGGTACTGCTTAGAAAACATGCCATGTGTTGGGTACCTGAGATTCGGAATCTGTGACCATCCAGGTCTGTCCTTCAATTCTGCTGGCTCCAAAAGTCTATCACACTAGTAAGGTACCATAAATGATCCAGTTTATCAATATTTACACTTACTGATGAAGCTTACAAGAGACTGACAAAACCAGAAGGCCCCTGTATGCATTCACAGTGAAAAAGACAGCCAGTCTGGACATTCGCACCATTTGATTTGACTAACGTCATCCCCTTTCTTCAATCAACAGTTATTTACTGAGAGCCAGTTCATCCCAGATATAGTCATCTAACAGGCAGGTTAAAGTTTGGACCCCAAGGGTCAGGGACATGGCTCAGCGGTATAAGCACCCGCCTACAAGGGCAAGGTCTTGAGTTTGATCCCCAATGTTGGATGCAATAATCATACCCCAGATGCAGTGCATTTTTAGTGAGCCTGTGCAGTCACCACCACTCTGTGCCACAGCCTCTCTCCTGTCTACCAGTCTGTCCCCAGCCCATGCCACCAATGTCTTGCAAACATACAATATCTCCTGAACAAAAACAAAACACCTCCAGCTGTTTTCTCTAGTTTCCCACTTCCACCTTTCCAACCTATTATGTACCATGAGTCCAGAGAAAAGATTATAAAGTAGAAAATGGATCATGGTCAGCCCTACCGGGGCTCTTCTGTGCTGCGCACAGGCCTTCCCATGGACACACGCATGGTGACACTCGATCCCCTCTGGCCCTGCTCTCCTCTACAGCTCTCTGCATGCTCATCTCTCTCATCACAGTCTTGCTTCAATCACACTGGTCTCCAGTGACACCCAGCAACGTCCCCATCCTCCATTGCCCCAGAGAGGTTGCACAGCCTACTTCCTCGGCTTGGAAACTAATTCCCATGCTGTATCCAACCTGAATAAATGCCCATAAAATCTTCCTTCTTGGTAACCTGCAGATCCTAGCTCAAAGTGCACGATTCCACAATTAGGACAAACTGCCCTATTTTAAGCTTCCAGGACAACTTCACCTCTTCCTTTGTGGTGCCTATCTCGGTTCCTAATTATATATGCAACTGTTTCCCTCCGCTCTACACTATAAGCAGCTCCATGAAGATGGACAGTTTCCTCCTTTTAGAAGTACAGTCCAACACAGTGAAACATGTTCTTTAAAGAACGATGGCTTTGGGCTATCAGAACGTGTTGCAACCATTGCCCAAACAGGGCTAACCCTGCCAGGCAAGCCATGTGGCTCGATGGGCACTGGCCTCCTCGGTGCATGTCCTGCCACAGGAACACCAGTTACGAGATGGGCTTGTCTACACTCATGACTGTAAACTTTTCTGTTCCTATACTTTACAGTCAAATGACTGTTGAGCATAAAGTTCAAGACACATCAGAGTAGCAACACTGCAGAGAGGACTCTGGCAGTGGTTACTAAGAAACACCATCAACAAGAAGGAAAACACACATTTCAGCCAAAGGAACTCTTTGATGACAATACTGGCAAATGGACATACCCGTGTGTGTGTGTGTGTGTGTGTGTGTGTGTGCGTGCGTGTGTGTGACACACGGCAATAGTTCTCAGCACACGCACCAGAAAGGACTGAGTTTACTTCGAGATACCACATAACCAAGGGCCTAGTAGGCCTCTCTGCTGCCCCTCCTCCCACCCCCAGGGCCTCAGCCATGGCACACAGGACTGGGGTATGCCAACTGTATTCCCCCATCTGCCTTACAGATCAGCAGTTTATCAGCATTTCCTAACTCATTGTGTACAATGTTTTAAATGGCTCACAGCTGTAGTTAATTTTTAAAAGATGTTCCTCTACCATGTCAGTCCTCTT
Source organism: Octodon degus (assembly GCF_000260255.1). Lineage (NCBI taxonomy): Eukaryota > Metazoa > Chordata > Mammalia > Rodentia > Octodontidae > Octodon > Octodon degus. Next base: position 26,460,873 of record NW_004524591.1, on the reverse strand, counting down.
GCACGATGGGAATGAGAACAGCACTGGTAGGAGGATGCCCCACAATGTACCTGGCTCTAAATTTATTCTTAGTTTTGAGGTGAGAGAGGGTCAATTTCATCTATTTGTTCACCAAACAATGTGCACTTCAAATAAGCCAGGCATAGGGGCTGTGGAGATGGCTCAGTAGAATAAGCGCTTCCCTGGCAAGCACAAGGGCCTGAGCTCAATCCCCGGTTCTGCCAAAAAAATTAAAAAAAAAAAAAAAAAAAGCCAGGCATGGTTGTAGGCGCTGGAGATACACTGCCTGAGATCAAGCCCAACCACTCTTCTGCCAGGAGTAACCTGGCAGATAAACAAGGAGTATTCAAGGAAAATATAAAACGGGCTAGGTGATAGGGCTCTGGCAAAAAGCAAAAGGAATAGGGTGGGTGGCAATATGTGTTTATGGGTAGTGGGAGGCTAAAACCAAAATGCAAGAGTCAAGAAAAGGCTCACTGAGAAATGGCCAGAAGGCCATGCACGCAAGCCCCACAGAGGCCTGGGAGAGTGCCTGGGATACCATGCAGATATCCTGAGAAAGACAGTTCCAGACAGGGTCAGTGAGTGCCAGGCCTGAGGCTGAAGGCCCTGTCTTGGAACACGAAGGCATACCACAAGAGAGTGAGCTCAAAGTCCTGGGCTTCGTTCTATGGTACCAAAGGCTTCTCTGGCTTTTAATACAAGAGCCAGAGAATGCAACTGACATGTTTCTGGCAGGGGCACAGTACGAGCAGGTGTGCTGACAGCAAACTCAGGAGAAAGGGAGGCAGCAGCAAGACCAGGTACACTGCTACAAGGAGCACTGGTGGGATGGTGAGATGAGAGGCCAGGGAGATAGCTCAGTGGTCTAAGCACCTGCCTGACAAGTGAAGGACCTGTGTTCAATCCCTGGTACCACATGCCACGCCAGCCCCAAAACCCCAAGCACACAGTGCCAACCACCAAATCCGGGCCTGGTGGCGCACATCTAAATCCCAGCACTGGGGAGGCTGAGACAGGAGGATCACTACGAGTCTGAGCTGCATAGTGAGACCTTTTACCAAGTAAATAAATTATTTTTTAAAAAATTATTTTTTTCTGTATTTTTTTAAGGGAAGGGTCTACAGAGTGTTCAGGGTCTCACTACTAAATCAGGCTCCTAGTGATTCTTCTGTTTACTGCTTCCCAAGAGCTGGAATCACAGGCACGCTACCACGCCCAGTCTCAATTGCTGTCTCAGCGTGCCCGGGGGGCAGGGCCAGCATGACAGGACCATGAACCCCTGGCCTGAGCTATGTGGTTGGCCCTTTAAGAGACAGAGAGAGAGAGAGACAGAGAGAGAGAGAGAGAGAGAGAGAGAGAGAGAGAGAGAGAGAGGTGACTTGAGCTATGGTATGGCCATGAATGTCCTATGAAGTTGCTGGATTCTTTGGGAATTTAGAGGAAAGATCCTGGCACTACACCTACCTGCCTGGACAGCTGAGCACAGTGTTCCTCCACTTTCTCACTGCTATGGTCTGTTTCTAGGTGTCCCTTACTAGTACACTAGTGGGAGGTGGGAGAGCTGGGCCCACAGCCCAGTTCCTAGTCTCCCTTCGCCTCCTGACCCTGCATTCTGTGGCTCTGCTCTACTCACACCTGCTATGCTGTGCTGCGTCATCACAGGTCCAAAGTGATGGGGCCCACGGACCACTTCAGAATCCTTTCTGCAGTCAAAATAAACCCTTTCTGTTTGTGAGCTAATTATCTCAGGGATTCATTACGGTGATGGAATGCTAACTAAAACAATACAATGTATTTTTTTTAAACATTTATTACAGAGTCTACAGGGTCTCACTATACAGATCAGACTCGTAGCGATCCTGTTTTTCAGCCTCCCAAGCACTGGGATTACAGGCGCATGCCACCATGCCCAGTCTCAATCGCTCTCTCAGCACAGCAGGGGCCGGGGCCAGCATGGCACACCTGACACTGAACCCCAGTCCCTGTGCTCTGCCTAAGCAAGTGCTTTAAGTCCCTGGGCTATTTGGCTGGCCCAATCCAATGTATTTTTGTTTTAATCATTACTTTTTTAACAATGAGTTTTACTATAGTATAGAGCATATCATCATTAAAGACAGCAGAAATAAACAATAAACAAAAATCCTTGTATCACATTATAAAAGAAATAAACATACAAATATTTCCTATACTGGTTACCACTATACATTCAGCATTTTTCATTTATTCTGAAAATAAAAGACTTCAGCTAAGAGAACAGACCATTCTATCCATGTGTCCAATGTAGCTAGTAAATCTACATGGTATTCTACTATCAAAGGCTTATTGATACATAACATGATAAATACCAAAGAGAAGTATTCCTAACACCCAGTGTTAGATCAATATGGTGAAGCCCTGAGCTGCTCCAGCTGCAGGCCTGAGGGCAGCCCAGAAGCAAGGCTTGGGCGTCCCTAAGGAAGAGCTGGTTTGGGCATTTTTCTCCCCTATACAAAGAACTTGTCCTTGAGAAACTAAGGAGGATAACACTGATGGAAAGCAAAACGAACACAGCAAAATTCTTTAAAAACTCAAGCTCCCTTGTTATTCTTTGTCCTGTTGGTAGGGGTGTGTGGGGAGGTCACGGCACACAGCTGTGGTGGGAATCTCTCCCAGTGTTCCAAGGCTGGGAGCAGCTTCTCACCTGCTATAATCAAGCTACGAGCATCTCATCTGTTCCATACACACGCCCTGCCCTCCCCTAAGTAGAACATTGCTGTTTGGCCAAACACAGTAAGTTGGCCTGATCTCTACCTATAAATACACATACACCGATTCTCTCTCTCTCTATTTAACTCTCAGGACTGATGACTCGTATTTGTGCAGCTTCTCTGCACAGCATGGGCACAGATAAGTGACTCCTGTAACTTGGGGGCTGCCAGCACACCCATCAGAGCAGAGCTTCCCAACCCTCAGTATGCAGATCAGCTAGCTTCCGGAGGGCCTTGGTCAAACGCAGTTTCAGAGAGAGAGACTTCGTGTGCAAACACAACCTGTACACTACACAGGTCTCTCAATTTTTCTGACCTACTTTAGTTCATCCTCATTTGTTTTTATTAACATTTCACAGGCATGTATTTCTTAGTTTCCTTCTGAAGTATAACAGCAATGAGAAATTTAAAAAAAAAAAATGTTTTCCCATGCATACCTGTAATTGCTACACTCTCGGAGGCTGAGACTGGAGAACTGCCAAGTATGAGGCCAACAGGGGAAGTTAGTCTCAAATTTTTTTTTAAATTATTTTTTAAATTTAAAAAAAACTTTTAGGGGCTGGAGAGATGGCTCAGTGGTCTGAAGCACCTACTTGGAACAAGCTTGGCAAAAGCATCAGGGACCGCGGTTCAATCCCCCAGCACCACATGCCAGCCAACCCTGCCCCCTGGTGGGCTGAGCTGGCCACACTCTCTCTCTCTCTCTCTCTCTTTCTCTCTCTCTCTCTCTCAAATAAATAAATAAATAAAAATTTAAAAAAAAAAAAAAAAAAAACTTTTAAAGTAAAAATTTAAAAAATGTTCAACAGTCTAGAAATGTAGTTCAGTACACGGCCTAGGAAACTACACTGCTTAGCAAGAGTCTGTTGGGGGCAGGGGTGGGAAGTGCAGCGTGAGGGCTCTGGGTTCAGTTTCCAGTCCTGCCACCAAACCAAACCTAACCAAACCAAACTCAAAGAAACAAAACAAACAAACAAACAAACAAACAAACCCTCCACATCAAACCAAACCCTCCATGATTTCTATAGGACAAAGATCTCAAGGACATTTGTGAGAAAGACCTACTTTTCATTTTTGATTTCTTTAAAATCCTCAGATGACCAAAAGGAGACGGCATGGTAAAGACAGGCCACTGTAAGTCAGCAAGCACAAGAGAGGTGGGCCTGACACTGACTGAGGCTGTCTCTCTGGAGCCATGGAGACCACAGAGAGAAAGGAGCCTAAAGGAGGCCCACAGACAGGAGCGTGGTGTGGAGTCACTACTCTGGAGAGCAACTGTTGATAGGCTCTGAAAGGACAAATTAGAAATTACCTTGGAGTTATACACAGGGCAAAAAAAAACTACTAACCAATCTAATAAGAAGGATAAATAGGGACCCAGGTTATAGCTCAGTGGCACAGTGCCTGACTGGCAAACATAAGGTTCTGGGTTTGATTCCTGGGACAAAGAAGGGAAGGATAAACAAAGATTTATATGCGTGAGGCAAGGTTTAAAGAAACACACCACCACCTGTGCCAAAAGCCAAGTAGCTCAAAGTAAACAGCTTGATTTTACGACTCTTCAATCTTGAACCAAGGTTATACAGAAAAGGGGCCGAGTGGGCTCAGGACAAGAATACACTGCAACGTCACGAGCACACACCACACACATTAGCACAGCTACAAGACAACCTCACCCCACCACCCCTTCCTTCCCAGGGCTGCAAATAGACTAGGGCTCTATGTCACTCCCCAAAGACAGTTTCCCAACTGCATGCGTCACAGGCACTGTGCCTAGAATACTTTTTATTTCCAGGCTAGCCTTTCAGACGTGAAAAACCTGGCTTCAACCCAACCTTCTCTGTAGATCTCGTGCTAGCTCCCTTCCAAGCTAAGTGGCCGGTACGCTATTCCTCTGGGCTGCTTCAACATCTGCTCTGCTGCGCACACTAAGCATGAGCTGGTCACCTGTGCGTCTCCTCTGCTGCCTACAGTGACTTCCACAGCACTTGATGGATGACAGGAAGGAGGCAGAGGGAAGGAGGGTGGTGAGGAGGGAGCGGTGATGCCAAAGTCCTCACCTGTTCCTTAGACTGTAGAATGCATTTTGATTCGGAGCAGGGAGCTAGCTTGAAAGAACTTATTCTGCCTAAAAACATTTAAACCACTGTGGTCTTGATTAAGATTTATCATTATATATATGTTTATAGTTTATTATTAAAACAGTTTAGAAATAGTTGTAGTAACTCCCCTTTTATTAATAATATTCTCCTTTAGTAACTATATGAAAAACAACTATCATAGTTAATGAGAACCCTGCAGAAAATATATCCACAGCATTCTGCTAAAGTTTAAATAATTAAAGCAAGCACAAAGGTGTCTACTGTCCAAACCAACCATCAACACTTTTATAAGCCTTTACATTAGAATTCTACATACCAGAAAGTGAACTGTCCTCAAACTTTCTTTAACTTATGCAAGCCTTTACCCTAATAATTACTAATGAATACAGAGAAGGGAATTTTATTTTACTGCCTTTTATCCTTTTTTCTAAGAATCTAACACCCAAGTTCATCTGCAACTTTTCTCCAACAGTGGCAATTGTCAAAAGGTGTAAGTACGTGTTCTGTGGGCATTTCTATGAAAGCCTATTCTGACTGGGACTTTTCAGGGGAGTGACACACAAGGAAATAAATCTGGAAATCACAGAATCGTTGCTAGTAACAATAATTACTGTCTACAAGTTTCTCCCAAAGCCACCCCAGCACAGTCTGCACAGACACGTGGACCCAGGCCTGACGCCACCAACCCTTGCTGTGCTCCCACCCAGGCTGCCCACTCAACGCTAGCACATCCAGAAGATCCTGGTCCCAGCCCAGTTTGTCCCCAGGTGAGGCTGTGAACACATGCCAGTCCTTACCTCTGGAAAGCCTGGTTCTTCCAGTCCCTTTTCTTCCTCTGGGCTGCTACCCTGCATGGCAGCAGAATGGTCGCAGGGCTCTGCCATGCCCAGGCCAACCCAGACTGGTGTAGGGACAATGCCTAACAAAAGAGGCCACAGCCTCTGCGCAGTGGGTGGCAGGGTATTTGCATATGAACCAGCGGGGCCCCTCTCTTTTCATTATTCAAGAGGAGAGCCCAGTGGACTTTCTCCATAATGAGAGTGGTATGGTCCAGGAGGAACTAATGAAGGTCTTTATCGTACTATATGAAACTTTTTTTAAAAAATACTGCTTCAAAATACACATTTTAAAAACATTAAGAAAAATAAGTTTTCTGGCCTAACACCAATTAATAAATCAGATCTTAAGGTTTTTTTTTTTTTTAACACATTCTAAAAAAAAAAAAAAAATGCTAATTTGTAAAATGGAAACCAACATGACAGTGCAGTAATGAACCACATGCAAATTTTACCATACAGATCTATTTTTATTTTCCAGGTTTTACAGTGGCAGCAAGTGGGGTGGGGGCCAAGCGACAAGAGAATGTGGATCTGTGTCAAGTTGAAAAAAGTCCCACGCAGACCCTTGGAGATAACACCTAACTGGGGAGGCTGCAGCAAGAACAGCAGACACTGAGGGAAAGGAAGTCTGGTGGTCACGCTGGGCTTGAAGCTGTACACAGGATCCCATTTCCTTCCTTTTTTTCCCCCATCCCCCAAGATCCCATCTTGAAAACAACTTACTACTTATTCCTCATTCTGCCAGTTCTTCTATATAGTCAGCCAAACTAGAGGACAAATGAAATAGCATGATTCAAAGTGAATGTCTGCGGCCTCTGAAACTCCTATACCAGCCATAAGGCAGGACCCCCTCTGCCAACTAGCAGGCATGGCCCTACTACTCCCCAACCAGTTCCTTTCTGTCCCATCAAGACTCAGACTCACCTCTCAAGTAGCCACAGAGGAGATGTACACTGACAGGGAGGCTGAGGAAAGGGGCTCCACTCAGGGATCCCCAAGTGTTTTCCTGGGGGCCTGCAGAGTCTCCCTTTCATCCCATCCCAGAGGGTCTCCCCCTAGGACAGGGCTGATACACTCCTGCCCTCCTGTGGAGACAAGAACACACACCTGCTTCAAGGACTGAACTTACCCAGGACAACAGGATGCAGTGTTAATCAGACTAATGGGAAAAGCAAGCGTTATACAAGCCAAGAATCAATAACTAAAGTCCAGCAGACTCACGTGGCCAGTGCAGCTGCTTCCCAGGGACAGGAACACAAACCCCTCTTTGAAGTGGCTGTATCTCCCCAGAATGCAGACAAGAGATGCCCTGCAGCCAGGCTTGGCCTACAGGAATGGAGGAGGGTCTAAGTTTGGCCAAAGCCAGGTCCTGGGATGTATCCTAGGGCAAAGGCAAAAAGGTCCCTGGTTCCTGGCTATCAAGAACCAAAAGAGATTCCAACACCCTTTCAGAGGTCTGTACTACACCTCTAGAAACCCAGGCACCACACAGGGCACTCCACAGATCACCACTGTACATTGTATTTCGCCCTCTCAGGCTCGGGTGAAACCTACAGAAGAGCAACACCAAGGGCAGATAAAAGCCAAACTTTGGAAAACACACAAACAAACAAGTAAGGGGGTGGTTCTCAGAGTTGAGGAAGAAAAAGAAAAAGCTCCTTTTACATGAAAATATTTGTGTAAAATTAAGAATGAAAAAAACGAAAGAAAGCCCGAGAGTGAGGCGAGGAGGGGCAACGGCACTGTCCTCAGCAAGAACAGAGAGTTCGCAGACGCCTGGGCGTGTGCTGTGTGCTCGCTTCCATTCCGCCCACCCACAGTTTTTGGGGCAAACAAATTCTTGGCTGAGCAGGTAGGTGTGGGAGGCCTGATTATTTTCCAGCCATTAGAGCTCTGCCCAGAACTACTTAATCAGGACTTTCCAAGGTCATACATTCAAGTATGATGTTACAGCCTTACAAAACAAATAGTGCTGGGGTCCATAGGGCAAGGGAAGAAGGAACTCACCAAGCTCATGTGACTCAACTTCCCATCCACTCTCAGCTTGTGTCTACCTGTATTATCAGGAAACTGACAAACCTAGCAAGCACACAACTGGAAGAAACAGTAGCTGATTTTAAGATACAGTGCTTGCTCTGTGGCGGCCACAATTCTAATGCTCTGTATATTCGGACTTGTGTGACCTTTCACCGTGCTTGGAGGTGGCTACCCTTAGCACCATCAAACTCACTCTGCAGACACAGGCTAGGTGACTAGCCTGGGGGCTGCAGGAAGCCTGCACATTTGCACTAGCTTCTACTCCAGGCATTCCACTGAAGTGCTCATCAAAAAAAGGCCAAACTATCACAAGGGCCTTTTCCAACTATGGCGCATTCATTTGATTTTCCCAGAGCAGGACTTTTCTTTCCGTGCCTCTCTGGAAAAGCCTATGATCAGAGCCTGTCCCCACCTCACAGTACAGCAAGACCACCAACAACCCTGCTGTTTAAAAAGCCAGTAGCTTAGAAGTCTTGGGAAGGTCCCACAGCTCCAACCACCAATCGCCCTCACACACTAAGTGATTAGAAGCCGTTCTAGCCAAAGCTTTGATCCCTGTTAAAATGTAAAAGCTTCTGGGAGGTACATATTTTATGGCGTACATTTTATGCAAGTTACATTGTTATCTTTTGAAATCCAGCTTAATGATAAGACCTTCAGGTGGTTTCCAGGCATGCGATTCACCTGTCCAGTTCTGACTTGCTCACTGCAGGGTGCCTGGAACTCTCCAGGCACAGGAAACAGATGCTCAAGATCACCAGCGTGGGTGTAGGGCAAACTTAGGACACACAGGTATCAAAGGGGCAGCCAAGCTGGGCAAAGTTATCACCCAAAAAGTCTAAATCTGAATTAGTAAATCACTGTCAGCATTAACTCTGAAAGACGCTTCAGGCATATTTAAATACTATAATATACAGAATGGTACTGTGGGGGCTTACTAATGGATTCTATTTTAAAACACATTTAGAGTTAACACGTTTAAATGAAGACATAATCTGTTTAGGAAGGTATTGGCAGCCACGTAATTGTGCCTTCTAATAATGCTCTCCCAAATGGCAACATGCTCTCGGACACAATCTTTCCTCCTGAACATTCTCACATCCAACCCCTACAGTCCACCGTGGCTACTACAGCGCCTCTTCCAGGAAGCATCCCCTAACGGAGGAAGCATTCCTTCTTTGTACTTGAAGGTATTTTACTCTTCCTTTTTTGAACACAAACTCATTCTCTGAATTGCAGTTACTTTTTCATCTGCACTGTCTCACTGTCCCAACTTTATCCCTGCATTCCACGGGAAGCCATTTTTCCTGACATAATCAGGCAACTACCAAGTGTCAGGCTGCTGTTAAGGACTCCTCGGGGAGGAAGTATTCTGAAGACAGCACAGACATCTGCTTCTAATGCTCAACTATAGTTTAGATGTTTTTAAAGCTGTAATTTAGAAGAAAAATCACCCAGATTTATAGGCAAGCTTTTCACAACTGTAGATCACTACCCCATGGCTGTAATGGTGCCAGGGAGGCTGCCTGTCCCCCGGGCCCCCGCTGTCCCCCTGGCAGGCTGCTGTGCTGGCCCGGTATACACATGGGAACATCTGGGTGGAACACTGAAAAGGGAAGCTGGAACCGTGAAGGAACCCCGATTGGGTTTTACATACTCACATGTGCACTGGGTATGTAATCTTTGCTACCTTGGAGGCTGAGGCAGGAAAATCACGAAGTTCAAGGCCAGCCTGGGCTACACAGAGACTCTTTCTCAAAACGTAGAACAGAAAGGGCTGGGGATGTAGCTCAGTGTTCCCTGGGCTCAAATCCCAGTGCTGCCAGAAGCACACACAGGACTAGCCCATCTACATCCACGGTTCACTCCCAAGGTCTTCACTGGAAACACACAAAACCCAAATGTACCAGCGTGTGGGCTTCCAGGCAAGACCCAGACACAATGGCACGGCCTTGCTTTCATTGTTCTGTGAGAAGCCCTTTGGGCTAGATCGCAGCCTGCCTTAGAGATGGCAAATACTTCTTCCAAGAGCGAGGTGTTTCCTGTGTGACTAAGCTTATGATAAGCAATGTGAACTCCTTCCTCAGTTTAATTACAGGACAACAGCTTTGAGACAAACCTTCCCCTCATGTTGGGTAGACTGACAAGATCTTGGAATCCTAAGGCAAGTTATTCCAAACAAAATGGTTACAAGTTGCAAACAGTTCTCTGTAACAGCAGCTTTTAAAACACAGTATTACGTATTTAAAGCGAAGTGCAGCATTTCATTAAATTAGGAAGATGGTATAAATATAGCTATTGTACAGTTAACAATACCTGATTTAAAGTTTTTCTTTCCTGGGCCAGGGTGCTGCTCAGTTACAGATCACTTACTTGCTTGCCACACCCACAGTGCTGGGTTCAATTCCTACCACTGAAGTCTCATTGCTCTGACATTGTGGTAAATTTCAAAAAGAAGTCTATCCTAGCAACATTTCACTCTTATCAGTTTTATATGGTAGAGTTTCATATGATAGTTCAGTTGGTGAAAGGTTTAACTGCCTCCAAAAAAGTCTAAAAACTCCCATCGGTGTCTTCTAGTTTATGGACTGCCTGGGAAATGACCTTCCTGAGAAGTCAATCAGCAGCTGAGCGCATCAGATTTTTTGGCATGGCAATACTCAGCACTATTTTTTCAGATAAGAAAAATATATTTAAGAAACACACCTAAATGAAACAGATATTGAAAAAGCGAGAACTGAACAACCAGGTTTCCACTGTTTGTTCCATTTATTGGCTCCTGGTCAAACTCCATGAGCCACAGTCTTCTCCTATGCAGAAATGAGAATGAGCCTATACAAGGTTACGTGAAGCAAGCTGAGATGCTCAGTGGTCCTCCAGAACAGCTGGATCCCAAGGAATTACCCCACAGGAAATGTGTCAACTGGTATTTTTTTGCTGTTGTTCTAGAAAAAGAGAAATCCTCTACACATAGGGTGTACTAATGCAGAGACCATTAGGAGCTGGCATTTCCCAGAGCTGTGATTATGACAGTGGTAAACTACAGGGGCAAAGAATGGGGGCAAAGACTGAGAATGGCTCAGTCACTGGAACTTATTTTCTTAAAACAGAAAAAGGTCAGAACCCTGTAAAAGCAAAGCTCTGAGCCATTCATACACCTACCTGCTGGAGACAGAATACCAGCAGACACCGACAGGGCTCTTGTGGAGACCACAGTGAACACGTGCTTTTGGGCTCAGCCTGCCATGGTGGGAGGAGAGGCTCTAACAGAGCCTCCCTTCTCAGTGGACCAGAGGGCATGGAGACAGGTGGGGTAATAGCATCCACAGATGGGAGAACATCAGAAATTACTCACTCCTGCTGGTGCACGAGAGGATTCAATGATAAGGGAGAGTAGATTTTCCACACACTTTAAAAAAAGAAGCAAATCCGTCAGATTTAGTTTGACTCACAAAAATCAGGTTCAGCCTAAGGTCACACAGCTAGTAAAAGAACTAGAATCCAAATCTGAGATTATCTAATTCTAAAACCTTCACCATGATGACCCTTCCATCCCCTGTGCGAATAAACTTGTTCAAGCCTATGCTCCATTAATAGTGGATCACTGATAATGTCTTCTGAGTGGAAACCAGTACTTAATCTTTCTATTAAAAATTCTTGCTAAGTGAAAAATTCTGACTCTTGGCAGGAATATCTGTATAGGCTAGATCAGTGGGAGTGTATTTATTATGCTTTCCTCTGTAAAGAAGAAGATTGGGAGAAAAGAATACACTGTGAAGAATCTACTTTAAAAGAATAAACGTAGGCAAGCCTTCAGTTCCTCCAGAAATGTTTAAACCTGATAGGAAAAAATGCATAGGAAAGATGGCCACTCTTGGGAGGTGCTCTGGCTAGGACAATGTCCTGTGAGAGTGACTCAGGCAGCCATACAGGTAAGGTGGTAAGCGCACCCTGATCCCACTGCCACCAGCCAACACTGGGCAAAAGCTAGTATAGTAGTGTGTCTGAGCTCCATACACTTGGGCTTTGAAGGTGAGTCTGATACAAGCAAGAGACTTGTTGATGTTCCAGTACAAAGTGCTGAGAATGAGATTCTAGAGGGACCAATTGATTTGATATACACCAAAGCTCCTTTTGTTCACAAGTTGTATCCATTAATAAAGTCTAGATTTATACAAGCAGAGAACTGTTTCAAGTTATTATGTATTTTCTAGCTGTGAGATGAAGGACTAAACATGGAAAGGCGCAAAAGGATTTCTCCTGTCCTGCTGGAGGTCAGTGACAGTGTGTAGGTCCACAACCATCATGTGAGAGGACAATGCAAGCTTACATCACAGGTTTGCCTAGGACAAGGTCTTTGGTAAGGTCATTAATGGATTGGTGAACCAGAACAGAACAGGATTGTCCCTATGAATTGAGATAGATACGGAGTACAAGGAATACTTGAATTCAAAATAATATTTGAATAAAAATTATATTAGTAAACAGTCTTGAATAATATTGCACTAAAAAATTATTACCCACTTGATAGAAATACTAAAGGAGCTATTCCTGTATGCTAAGGTGGTATATTATTGTTGGGGTCCCTAGTGAACGACACTGGGGCTGGGGATACAGCTCAGTAGCTTAAGCTCCTGCCTGGCAAGCACAAGGTTCTGAGTTCAATCCTAAGTACTAAAAAAAAAAAAAAAAAAAAAAAAAAAATCACATAATAAACCATACCTTCTGATGTGTCATGCCAGGCACAACATGACATTAGGCCAGGCCAATGGGACAGTAGAAAGCATAGTTTGGGTTTATCCAGCTTGGGTCTGGCTGCTGTGCTCAGCTCCTTCCTGCTGCTGCTCTTGGGGGTGAACCTGTTGTGCCCCTCTGGCAAGATGTTCTGCTCCTGGACTAGCTGGGTGGTTCTGTCCCCTACTGTCTCTGCAGGGATTGCAGCTGCAGGGTTTCATGCCAGGCCTGTATACCAGGCCTGAGCTGAGTCTGGAGGGGACAAGGTGGAGTAGGGGGGAGAGACAGCTGTCCCATACACTCACCGGGCCTGGGCTAGGACTGGATTTGGAGGTTCCCAGAACGCAGCAGAAATTCCTACTTGGCGGGCAGGGTGGGGGAGGTGCTGCAGAGTGGTGGGGGATGTTCCAAGGGGGTGGAAGAGGGTCTCACCCACGCTGTTCCTGGGCTGGGACCACTAGGTCCCAGCGGCACAGGGTAGCTGGAAGCTCTCCCACACACTCACTGGGCCTGGGCTAGGACTGGGTCTAGAAAGCATAGTAAGTGCATGCCAATCTGCGTCTGTCCTTTCAGGGAATCTAAAATTCAGGAACTGTAAAAAGGCCAAATAAGCCATTTTTATGGTTAAATCTAACACATCACCCAAAGTCTCATGTATTCAGAGGTGGAGCTTTTAGAAAGTGACTGGACAGCTTGGGAGATGGCTCAGTGACATAAGCACCTGCCTGGCAAGCACAAGTCCTGAGTTTGATCCCAGTACTGCGAATAAAATAACATAACTGAACAAATTTAACATAAAAGGTGATTGGATCGTGGGGGTGCTATGCCCCATCAGTGGACTGATCTATCAATTAGTTCATGGCTGACTGTGCTTGTTAGGAGGTGGGCCCTAGTTGAAGGAGGGTCACAGGAATATGACCTGAAAGTTCGTAATCATTTTTCTTTGGTTTTCTGGGGGTTGCTTGTTTGCCTGTTTTGAGATAGGGTCTTGCTATGTAGTTCAGGCTAGTCATGAATTAAGTATACCAGGCTGTCCTTGAACTCACGGTGATCCTCCTACCTCAATCTCCTGAGTGCTAGGACTGCAGGTGCACACTAAACCTTGTTCTGAAAGGGTGTTCTTGGCTCCTCCTCCTTCTCTCTGCCTTTTGGCTACCGTGCCAATTTCTGCCTTGTAGCCAGCAAACCATGGACTGAATCCCTTAAACCATGAGCCAATTTCAACTTTTCCTACTTTGTAAGTTTTGTCAGGTATTGTGTCCCAGTCACAGGAAAGTGACTAATACCAAAAACTGGCACCAGAGAAGTGAGGTCTTTGGTGTTACTATACCAGACTACACTGTTTTTTGGCTTTAGTGGGTTTGGCTTTGTTTTTTTTTTGTTGTTGGTGGTGGTGGTACCAGGACAACTCAGGACTATAAGCTTGCCAGGTAGGTGCTTATGCTGCTGAGCTATCTCCTTAGCTCCTTGACTGCATTGTCTAAAGGCTCCTGGATATGGTTCAAAAAGGTCTGAAGATGCTGATGAAGTAAGTAAGCCTCAGAATGCTTTAAGAAGAGCCTGAGTCACATGGAGAGAAAACTTTCTCTCAGGCTTTCACAGAGAGCACACTGGCCAAGCAATGGCCGTGACTCATCCACATGGCTGCCACTGACAAAGGTTCTACAACCTGACGTGCAGGATCTCGGGATAAATCCTGAGGGGATTTCACTTACTTTATCAGACCCAAAAGCTACAACTCTTGTTGCATAGGTCCTGCTTTACCTTGGTCTTGGCCATCCAGCAGAAAAGTATAAAAACAAAATATAAGAAGTAAAGCCATGCTGTTATGTTGAGCTGTGGGGGACTCAGGTCAACAATTTCTGACATTGCCAGTCAAGCGGAAGACCCAATACTATTATGGGCTACTGGACTCTTTTAGAATATTTTGCTGAGTTTACATACCTATAATATTCAAATAACGGAACTTAACAAAAAAAGGGTATACAGACGATTGTATCTGTGTATTCAAAGTGGTTTGGATAGATATATAGTTACATTCTCTTAATGAATAGAATGATTCTTGTACAGCAATTAACCACTAGGAAGAATGTATGCAGTGTGTTAATTATTGAAATTGTCCTACCAATTTGATTTGCAACTGTCTCATTGCTGTTTATCAATAAAATTATGGGAAAAAATAAAATAAAATAAAATAAAATAAAATAAAAGAAGAGCCTGATGGAGGATTCTGGTCAGCATTCAAAAACAAACTGCTAACAGGAATACAGACAGTAAGCAGTAAGGGCCAGGCTCAGGATGTTTTACACTGGAACAATGACTCCACTGGCACTCGGACAAGGGGCCATGTGTGTAATACCCTGGCAAGAACTTTGTCTTCATTCTGTTTCTGTCCTGAGACTTTGTAGGAGACTGAGATTAAGGGTGGTGGATTTACTAAATTCAGCAGATGAAACTTCAAGAAGCCCAATAACCAGGTCATAGCATGGGTTCTTCTGGCTGCATTTAGCCAGACCAAGAGTGTAAATCAATTACAAACAAAAACAAAAGTTATTTGAAAAATTTATAGTTTGGCCAGAAACAAGTCATCTGTAAAATATGGGCCAAGGAGAGTATAGCTGCTGGAAGAATCAACAGTAAGAAGGAAAGTACTCTGCAACAGGACACTAGGGAAGATGCCTGAGGGCATCTCAGGAAATAGCCAGACCCTCATCCATCAATAGTTCAAGGGTATAAAAGGCTAAACTCCTTTGAAAGACCTTTGTTTTCCTAAGAGAGCATGAGGGTGCCCTACTCTTTTCAGGATTGCCCAGAGAGCTGTTTCTCCATATTCAGCTGTCCAGATACTCAGGCCACTCCAGGAAGGGTCTGTGAGGGCCCAACTACTTCCTGAGCTAGCTCCAGACCTTGCATCATCCACATGGTATTGGCTGCACAGACTTGCAGGATGCAAAAGTTGTGGGGTCAGAGAGGCTTCCACTGAGACCACAGATGAAGACCTGGGAGGCCAGGCAAGGAGCCTCAGAGGGGGTAATGAGCGAATCTGAGGGAGGGAAGATGGAGGGAAGACCCCAGGAGGTTCAGGACAGTAGTAATGTGGAACAACTGACAAAGAAAGCTACTGGCAGTGAGCAGAGCCAACCCAAGAGAGAGGCCATGTGGGCTGCAACCAGCAATTCCGTGCAGCAGAGCTACCCAAGCCATATTTTTTAAGTGCACATCTCAGCACAACCTGCCCCACATGCTAGATATGGAGCTACAACATTTAATGTTTGCCCTTCTGCATTTTGTCTTGCTTTGGTCTGTACCTTTCTATTCCTCTGTTCCTCCCTTTTGGAAGGGGAATGTTTACGTTATGTCACTCTATGTTGGAAATACTTAACATTCTTTTAGGGACTCCAAGTCAGAAATTTGTCTTGAGTATCAGAGGTGACTTCAAACTTGGGACTTTGGGGTATGATGAATCTGTTAACATTTTGGCAACTCTTAAAGAGATGAATAAAATCAATTTTTTCATAATACATGTGTCTTGTGGGATCCAGGGAAGAATGCTACAGTTTAGATCTAAAATGTCTCCCCAAACTCACATATATTCAGAGGTGTGATTTTTGGAAGGTGACTGGGGCACAGTGGTAGTAAACTTACCATGCAGTCTTGGGGCAGCTTTAGGAGTTTGTGATTGATTGTTGTGGGTGTGGACGTGGCACCTGCCCTGGGGCAGGTAATTTGCATTTCACTGCAAGGAGGGAAGAGAAGTTAGCTGCTTGAGCTGCTGCTACTCTCTCTGCGCTCTTGCTCTTTGCTGCCGCCATGAAAGGTTGCCCTCTGCTATGTGCTGCTTTGCCTTGGAGCCAGCTGAGTGTGGACTGAAACCTCCAGTGACTGTGAGCTAAATAAATCTTTCCTTCCTTCATTTTGAGTGTCGGTATTTGTCCCAGCAACGAGAGAAGAGTAACTAAGACAATACCATCAGGGGAAGGACACCTGGTACTGAACTAATGAGCTAACTATGGAAGCCTAGAACATGATACTTACATTTCTATTTTGTATCTTATACAACAGAGAAGAAGGGGATGAAAGATTGGAGGAAAAAAAGACGATGTAATAACAGATTTATCAGAGTTCCAATGGGTAAAAGGTAAATTAAAGGTCTAAGTAGGGAATGATTATAATTTACTTGAAATAATCCTTTTCATGTTACTACAACATTTTTACCTATTATTTCCTATAAAATTCACAACAGCTTCTAAGGCAGAGATTCTTAATCAGAGGGTTGGGGATCAGACCCTACAAGAATCCAGAAAAAGAAAGCTGAATATCCAAGAAACACAGAGCCACATACAGACAAGACCATCTGTGGACTCCAGCTTATTAACTTACATTGTCTAGTGAAGCTGGGGTCACTAGGCTCATCGCATTGATGAGTAAACAGAAGTCACCAGACATCAGATCATACAACTAGCAACTGACAGGGCCAGCAACTGAAATCTGTCAGAGGTCACACCACCAAACCCTTATTTATGACTCTTGTTTACAACCAATTACTGAGCCTGTAGGAAAATGCATGCTTCCCTTTTGCTTATAAAAACAGAGTAAGATGCACAGAGGGATGTGAACGTAGGCAAAAGGAGGAAGACTGGTCTGGAGAGAGTTGCCTTTCCTGGCAAAGACAATAGTGACAAGGTCAAGAGAGCTCACTTCCAAAAAGCATACCGTGATGGTTTGGGACCTGGTCTGCTGTGTCAGAGTGCAATGATGAGAGGTGGTGTGGAGCCTCAAGAGGTGGGGTCAGGGGCACACTAGGGATTTAGCAGCTCTCTGGGTCCTGGATTAGTGCTTGGGAGAGGCCACTATGAAAGAGCAACGGGGGTACTTTCTCAGGTTTGCCATGCTTCCCTTTGGCCACAGGATCTCTCTTCTAAGGCATACATGCTCCCACCGTGACGCCATCTGCCCCAGTATCCCCTACAGGGTGATCTAATTCTGGACTTTCAGTCTCCAAACTTGTGAACTAAAAAAACCCTCTTTTTTTCATAAAGGACCCAGCCTCAGCCTTCTTTGTAGTTGACAGATGAATACCAGAGCCAAATGCATGCATCAATATTAAAGAGATGGCTGCTGTAGGATCCAAGTACTGCAAATGTGTTTCTATACAGAAATCTATCGACTAGTTTACAAACATAGAGTCCCATAGATTTACAGCCCATACTGCACACTGCTCTAAGCAGTGCAGCACCCCCTTCCACATGAGTTCCTTAGAGCAGATCTAGGCTACAGCCAAGTAACGGATGGTGTACGAAAACCCAACTTGGCTTCCTCAGACTACTTGCTGCATTTTGGGGGAATGCAGTCACTGTGCCATTGCTTAAGGGACTCTAATGTGTGACACAGGCACTTCCCTTGCTGTGAACACTTTCAACCCAAGTGTGAAGTCGAAGTCTTAACTCTATCATGTATTCGCTGGTGTGAGCAGTAGGCTTTTGTGCCAACTGCAGTCACGATGCTAACTTTACACACTGGAGCTGAAGATCCACACATAAATTTGAATAACCCAAAGCCCAGCAGATAAGACACTACTTTAGCAGTACTTGATTCTCTTATTTCATATCTAGTTCAAAATAGAAAAATTTGCATATAGAAATTACTGCAGAGCTTTTCTATATTGTACTTGATTATTCCTACACTAAGCCGAAAGCATCTTCAGGAATAGTTATCAAATTAATTTACCCCATCTTTCCATATTCATGGGAAATATACTAATACAGTGTTACAAAATACTTAAGTGGAGTTCTGCTAAGCTTGCTGCCAAGCTAGTTCCTTGGGGGCAGTTGGCGAGGTCCTGAGAAAAAACTCCTGGCACATCACCAGAGATACCATCTCCAACCTCAATCTCTACAACAGCAATACAATGTTGGAAAAAACAAATCTTACAAAATATGCCTCTCTTGTCCCATCTCCATTCATGCACGCCATGCCCATTATTCCACTTTCTATACAACTGCCATATTCTACAATAAAATTTTCCGTACACCACACCCCACTTAAAGAATAATCTCTGAGAGGAAAAACTTCCAATGCACTCATCTCTACAGCTTCTTCATGCCGCTGTCTTCTACTGTGCAGTGTTCTATTTCTCAGCAACATGAGCAAAGAGCTCATGTGGCTTGGTCTTTCTTTTAACATCTAAACATCTGCACATGAATTGTGTGTATATACGTGTGTTCGGAGAAGGTGTGTGGACACACGCCAAGATTTCTTAAGTGCCTATTATGTTCCAGGCACTGTATGTTACCTAGACTAGCCTGCTTTTTAGCTTCACAAGTCTCTATCAAAAAGTCATTACCACCCTCATCCTACAGATGAGGAAAGAGAAACTTAGGCTAATGCTTGACCAAAATCACACAGCTAGTGAATAGCAGAGCTGAAATTCAAACCCAGGACTGACCTAAGAGCCAAGGCAACAAGTAAAATATAAATAAGTACACTCAAAGCAGACAATGACAAGTCCCAGGAAAGATGTTCAGAAGAGTAGGTGACCTTTTCTGCAGGGAGGGGCATAGACTGGAGTGAGAGTTAAGAAAATCATGAAGAAGGTACAGAGCTTCAGCCTGACAAGCAAAGATGGAGGGCAATTACTACATTAAAGATTAAACTGGGCTTGCCTTGGCATTCTCCCAAAAGCATGAAAATGGACCAATAAATCACATTCGGGGAGATCTGTATCTTTGATAGCAAATATTATTTCATGTATTATTTTTATGTCACATTTGTCCTGGAAACATTCAAATATTTACTGAGTAGGAAATGATGAGAAAAGGGGAAGAAGGGTGGGTTTTATAGTACTTCTTAGAATATTTAATTAGCTCAAACATATTGCTCCACATGTAGTCTGGTTTCTCAATACATGTTAATAAATCCTCTGTCACTACCAATCTTAATTGCACTATAGGTGTTCGCTGCCCAACTGTAGTCGCCATGTGTACTTCATATTCCAAGTGACTAGTCCATTGACTGTCTCATCAGTTTTACTTCCAAATGAAATATAAATCTCTTCTATGTACTTGTACAAAGGGCTTTTCTTCAGAAAATACCTTCATATAATTAAAAAGGAAATTTTAACAAATTGTGCTCATTTACAAAAAGAAAACATCTACACGCTAAGCAACACGAATAAAAACACAAAGGCATACTTAACGTTTCACTAAATTACTGGACCTGCTTCTAAAGCAAAGTGTTTCTCTAATAAATATGTTAAAAGAGAAAATGAGCCAGTTGTAATATGCCTGAAGCTATGAAAACCTGTTTCATTCTTTTCCTCTTGTCCTGTTTAAAAGATGACTTGACATAGTGAGACTTTTTTTTTTTTTTAAATAACAGCATTCCTCCGTACAACAAATGTTTGCCAAAGGTGTGGGGGGAGAGGAAATAAAGGAATAAAAAGGCGAAGCTGGCAGGAGAGGAAAAAACAGCATGGCGCCCTCTGCTGACGAAAGGAGAGAAAAGAGGAGCAAGAAACGGATAATTCTGGACCACAGAGCTGGAGGAAACCAACAAATTTTTTCAATCATCTTCGTGAAACTGAAATTTTTTATTTTACTCTGAAAATGTGAAATTAAGTTTTTCCCCCTCTGCATATAGTGTCTTGGAAAACAACTAGAAATCAAATCACAAAGACCTACATCAATCTCCAAGTATAGACAGAATCACGCTCTCTTAAGCATTAGTGTTATACTAAATACAACAGGTAATATCCGACTATTATATCTTCGTTTATGTAGGCAAAGTCACCTGAGGTGTTTCTTTGGCTAAACATAGTCATTAATTTTTAGAGATACATGGGACAGAAGACTGAAGAACTAAATAGCAATCTTTTGCAACCCAAATTTTGCTGCCGTTTCTCTTCTTCGTCTTCATCGTCATTGTCTTCGTCTTGGTATTCTTCATCTTCGTCGTCGTCTCAGGAATGGAACTCAGGACCTTGCCGCTTGTCAAGCAGGTGCTGTGCCACTGAGCTATATCCCCAGCCCACTGCTTTCTTACATTCAAAAATCAAACAAACAATATGGTAACTATTGTTCTTCTTTTATTATCTGGTTATGAAAATTTGTTTTGTTTTTGTCATAAAAGAAAAAAGCAGTGCCCTATTAGTTTGCTCCTTTATTGTCCACAAAGAGGATGTTGGAAATTACCCATCACTGATTACAAGATAACCAGGCAAAGTGGTGCAACTTGCGGGAAAGAAGTAAAAGCTGTGTGGCCATTTGTCACTTGCTGAGAAAGCGAGTAAGGCTCGAGGTGTTTACTTGGACACACATCTTTCAGAATTGTAGCACACTGCGCTCTCATGCTCTCTCTCTCTCGCTCTCTCTCTCTCTCTCTCTCACACACACACACACACACACACACACACACACAAAGGGTTAAGCACAAGGCCTTCCTACTGAGCTATATCATCAGTCCTTTTTCTAAGACAGGATCTCACTAAACTATAAAGTTGGCCAGGTTGGGCTCAAACTTTCATTGCTCTCCTGCCTCAGTCTCCTGAAGTGCTGAATTAAGGCATTTACTGTAACTGGTTTCTTTTCTTGTCTTTGTTGAATATACCCACAGTCCCACTTGGGTTAAGACAGTTGAGTTTTGCAGATAGCTTCTGTAAGTATCTCTATTTCCAATATATGGCATTTCTTAGAATCCAGAAACTATCTGGACGTGCAGAGTCTTCCAGGTGCCACAGGGCTGGGCAGGAGTAGTCATTACTGTGGTTCTACTCTGGACCACACAACAAAAGTCATCACCTCAGGATACTGGGGTCGGGGCCAGGGGTGCCGCTAGTTCACAACATTAATCACTTCAAAGCATTAAACCGTTCATTCAAACAGTCTGTTACCATTATTGAGTCTATCCATTATTTCCATTGATTTGTCTATGTTGTTCTGTTTAGTTGTTTCTGCACTGAACAAAATTTAAGAAATACTTATACTGCTTTTTGATTATGATCATTAATGGCACACAACCGTTACAAAAGAGCTCAACAAAAGCAGATAAAAGGGCATTAGTATGAAGAAAATAATCTCATCAGATTCACACAACTATGCAAACTGTTGAAGAAATTATATAAAAATTTAAGGGAATTCAGGGTTGTTAGTAGAGACAGATCTTAAAACAACTAAGACATTTCCTGTTGTAACAATGAACACCATTTAAGAAAATATCTGTCCTTCCCTCCCATTCTACTCCAAGGAATGCCAGAGACAGGGAAATGAAGAAACTGTCTAGTAGAGAAGAAACTGTCTAATCTTTTCTGAGCAGCAATGGATCTTTCTCCTCTGTCACTTCTGCCTCACACTGAAAAGTCACCGTGGAGACACACAGCCAGCCTACCTGCTACCTCATTACAATCTCTAGTCTCTGCAGCTCAGTCATTTTGCCAGCAGAAGGGAGGTGAACAGCAGCTGCCTGCCAGGCTTACGGAAGATTGCACTGGATGGAGGACACAGACCATGAGTACACAGCGCACTGCAGGGCAAAAGGCTCCCAGAAGTCTTGTTTTGCAGACATTGTGTGAAGAGGGCTTTCCAAGTAGCTTTGGAGCAATGGTCAGGCACCCCAGGAGGAGAAAGAGCACACCAGTGAGGAGCTCGGCCAGGGAATAAGTTCAGGGGAGCTTTGGGCCCATGATCCTTGCTCCTGTGCTACAAAGACAGAAAACTAAGACAAATGCAAAACAAAACCAAGAACCTTTCTCCTCCAAAGTATAAATCCTCTCACTACCTCAAAAGCTCCTTGATAGAAATCTTTATTCTCCGGCTCCTAAAGAGCCTCGAAGATGCTGTGCCCCTGTGTGCTACCTTAGTGGCTTACCAGAGAAAAATGACCTGGCCCAAAATGTAGTTACAGCCAAGGTTCATTATTACGTATTAAAACTTCAGGTCTAGGTCATCTTGGGCATGTTTGGTTTCATTTAAGCTTATTTTTCAGAGACTGAGTAGACACTGATTGCTACCGTCTGACTGCCGAAGCATGTTCTCTCTTTAACTCTATGGGAGTGAGAGACTAGACTTGGAACTGTGCCCCAGAGTTCACCACTGAAAGAATTTTCCTGACCTTTTAACAGAAACAAGGCAATCCAACGGCGCTCTTTTCTTCCACACTATCAGGATGGCAAGAGGCCAGATACAGAGGACGCCGCATGCTGAACACATCAGCTTCAAACACAGACATGGCAACAGCAAGCTTTGGTTCTCGCAGATAAACAGGAAGACCGCTGATAGTACTTTGTAAAAATCTGAGAAAAATACTCGAGATGAACTCTCCAAAATTATGTGACACTAAATAGAACAGAAGAACCTCCCACACAATAAAATGATTTAATTTCATTTACCAATCAATGAACAAGAGTTTACTAACTTCTCCACGAAGGAAAGAACATTTAAATCTAAAGCAAAATACTTTGGATCTGATGATGTCAATACTATGGTCTTACCTACAGCCCCCAAGTATCCTTTCGGAAATCTAACTTCATTAAAACCAGACAGACATCTCCTCCTCTATGCAAAGACCTCCTAAAGCAGCTAGCAACTTACAACAGGGAAAAGCTGCAATTGTGTCTGTTTAGTTGTTCCCTTGATCACTGCTCAGCAGTCACTCAAAAATCATTTCCTGAATTCCCCTGTACTGGAAGCTTATTTCAAATTATTATCAGCCATACACACAAAATGTCTTTTCCAAAGAGCTACAGTTTGTATCTTCGCCTTTCCCTCAAATTGCATCTCAGGGAACTATATTAAGTCCTTATATTAAGTAAGTGAACACCTCCGTGTCTCTTGGCATTCCCTCTTTTGCTCATTTTATCAATCCTAGAAGCATGGCAAGAAGTCAAGTGTCACTGATTTTGTTCTGTGCCATCCCAGTCTGGAGATAACATAAGAAACTCTTGAAATTAGCTAACTCAAATAATTTCCCCCACAATTACACATTATGAGACTGGGGCTGCGGATCCTTGCTTACTGGGGTCTCTGGCAAGTTACCTAACCTTTTTGAGCTATCATTACTCCCACTCGCAAATGCAAAGGCAGAACTGGCCTCAAAAGAGTTCTTTCAAGGTCTGAAATTTTGCTTCTATGGTATAAACAAGCAGTGAGCACTGAATTTTAGAGAATATGGAATAGCAAATAAAATCAAACAAGATGCCAAGAAAGTCTTGGGCCTCTGGATTTAAATCTTGTATTTTCCCAGGAACACCCAAGCAGCAATTTCTAACACCATCACTAACTGCATACTAGATGATTTATGAAGTAGCTGCATGGGCTAATAAAGTTTGCTTCTTCCAAAACAGATTCAGCTTCCATTTTTCAAGCAAGTTACAAAAACAGGGTTAAAGTTAAATCAATTTCTCAACATCTCAGACTTTCAAAGTGCTAACAGTTCACTGTGAATTTCCCGAAGGGTTATTGAGACACAGAATTTTCCCAGACTTATTTGCCACTGAATCTTTTCTCTCAAGGCAAATCCTGCAGATCCAGTGTTGCCAGGAATATACTCAGAGACTTCTGTGCCAACCAATTAGTGTTCCACTCAGGACAGAAATGAAAGGACTTCGAAGGGTCACTCGGGCACCACCAGAAGGAGCCTTGGCTGCAAATCAAGATCCCCGTCTCCACCGCAGGTTCTGCTGCCAGCGCTTTGTGTGCACTCCCCAGACCCGCTGGGCCCCACCTGCCCTGCTCGCGTCAGCTGCCAGCCTCCTCCACTCCAGCCTCCAGCCCTGGCAGCACAGCAATAGCCCCTCACGTCTCTGTTCACAGCCCGCGTCTACATGTCACAAAATGCTGCCTGCCCAAGCTGCTCCCACGTGACAACCCAAACAATCCACTCCACAATCATCTGAATGTCCACAGTATCATGCAGCAGATACAGGGAAGGTTTTAGAGCTGGAGCTTAAGTAAAATTCTAAAAATTTCCAGGTTTTCTTGAAATTTTCTTTGATGTAGGTACAAAGAACATAAGCCAGAATGGTTTTGCTTCTGACTATACAGTTTGCTCAGAAATGTTATAATTGGCAAATTATAATTGTAAAATAAGAGAACACAGATTTCTTTGAAATTAAAAACAAAGTTTTTTTCTGATAAATATTACTGACACACAGCTAGCATGTTTGTCACTTTCAAAAACCCACAAATGAATTTCTCTGAAAAACCCAATGTTTTTTTTTTTTTTCCAGTCCACAAAACTGGAACTTTGCCAAACTGTGCATGTTACAAAACCGTGGGCCACAGGCCGTCTTCAGACTACACAGTTACTTCTACAGCAGGGGCAAAGCTGCTGAAGACGTCAAGTCAGAAAGATTCGGCTTGGATGCAAAGGCTGGCTGTATCTCAGAGGATATGAGCAAGTTACTTTTCTTTAACTTCAGTCTCCTCCTCCATTATTAAAAATTAGCATGCCTAGCTCATAGGATCTTAAGAGTTTCAAGTAAGATAAAGCTCAACCTGCCTATCAGACTGAAACCTTTATTAGTTAGAACTGGGTTTGGCTGAGGCAGGAAACCCCAAGCATCATAAGCTTAGAGGAGATCCCTCTTCTTCATCAGGCACAAGCCTAGAGGGGCTAGCAGGGCACTCCACGTGTTCTGTTGCTCTGCCACACAGAGTTGCCTAACTTCATGGTCTATGACAGTGGCACCCACATTCCAGGAAGCAGAATGGGAAAGGGAAAAAAATCAAAGCAGAGACACACATTGTCCTTGAAACAAAGTTCCTAAAAGGATAACACGTTAGCGCATCTTCCATTGACCAGAATATAGTCACATGGCTAGCCGGCTGAGTGCTTTAGCTGGGAGGTAGGGACTGGGGACAGCCAGCAGGCTCGGTCACAAAACCCAGTGACAGTTCATTTCCTAAGTGAAATGGCTTCATCTTTCACGAAGCGTAACACTTAGGCCTGGGTGGCTGGATTTCTGCGCGATTCAGTGTCTAGAGACTGGCCCTGCTCCACACTCCTCAATGAGCACGATTTCCTTTTCAGCACATTCAGGCCAGAAAATAAATAGTTTCCTTTCCCCTTCGTTTTCTTTCTCAAAAGAAGTACAGATCCTAGCTTCAGAAGAAAACATTGCTGGGCATGGTGGCACACACCTGTAATCCTGGCACTTGGGATGCTGAGACAGGAGGATTACTGGGAATTGCAGGCCGGCCTGGGCTACATAATGAGTTCAAGGCCAGCCTGCACTACAGTACGAGATCCTGTCTCAAAACAAAACAAAACAACCAGAAAAAAAAATAATAATTTTGCTGAGGTTTTCCAAAGCAAACACTTCACTTGTAATCCATGGGCACTTCTTTGTGGTGCTGGGGTCCGTGGGGAGCTGAACCAGACTCAAGCAGCCCGTCCCCCGCTGTCTGTGCTCCACTCTATTAGGCCTCCTTGCTCTTCCCCACTGGCAGCAGCTGGGAGGCAAGGATGGGTGAGAGGAAGGGGACCGCAGCGTCCACACACAGTACACCATGGACCTGCTTGTGGGCAGTGTGCTGAATAAGTGGACGTGTATCACCATTCAACTTAAATTCAATTAGCACCAGTATTCATTTTCCTCAAAGACAAGCTGAAGCAGGGTGCCCTGGACCTGGAACAATTTCTTGTCAACCTCATCTTTCTGTTCTAATTATTTCCAAGAGTTTAAATCAGCATTTCCCAAGCTCTGTTCCAAAGTGGTTAAGAATGGTTGGTTACATGAAAAAAAAAAAAATCAATTCCTAGGCCATATTTTTCTTCTCAACCATATGAAGTTACAGAAAAGCCAGCTTTACAAAGTTTTAACTGATGTACAAAAACTGACCTGTAAGCAAAGGTGTGCCAGCCCCAGTCTTAGGGGCTCAGGAGGGCTTCTGTGATGGCTATGTGAAGCCAGTACTTTTTTTATTTCATTGCCCAACACTTGCAGTCCTAAAAACACTTACTTCTTATTTATTCTGTATACTGCCACTTTAAGAATGGCCTTATTTCTTCACTATTTTGTTAATTTATTTAACTTAATAAAACAGGCAACTATTTACAAGGCTCAAAAATAAAAAGGTGAAAAATCTCTTTACCTGTCTCCCTCTTCTATGGTTTTCCTCCCCAGAAGAACTCTATTCTTATAGCTTCCTATAAATCCTTCCAGGTTATGTTTCCTAACATAAATGATGGCAAAAATACATCCTGTGTAATAATCTTTGTCCACACCCTTTCTAGTCTAAACAGTGAACTCACTGTTGTACCAGTGTTACTAATGCATCAGTGTGCATCACCAGCTGTGACTGCAAGTACTACCCTGTCCCTGAAAAGCGACTGGTACCTTTTCTCACAGTCAAAGTTGCATGCTAATTCTCAACAGACCATCAGCACACTTGCTTCTTAAAGGAAAGCATCAGAAACCTGAGCAGGAAAAGCATGAGAACACAAGTTCTCTGCCACTTCCAAACTCATACTGTGTCCCCTGGGGGACTTGTCACTCCTCAGCCCTCATCTGTAGAAAAGTCTCAGCTTTTCATGAGCTGAAAAATGCCTAGAGCAGCCCTGCCCAACGGCGTCTTCTGCAGTCACTGAAATGTTCCCATCCATCTGTCTGTCCACACAGTAGCTCCCGGCTACATGTGGCTAAGGATCACCTGAAATCCAGCAGCCAATAAAGTTTAACTTAATTTAAATATATAAACAGCAACACATACCTAGTGACTACGAATAGGAAGACAGGAAAAAAGATAACAACCTGCTACAAAACAGAAGAAACAGGAATGGCACGCGTGTGAATATGGAGCACAAGCACAGTGATTAAGCCAAGCACATCATGTGACTCATCTCTCCTAACCATATCCAAGGCTGAGTGGACTAGTTCCAAAAATAATTAATTTGTTTACTGAAAGCTGGAGTGCGCATTAAGATTTGCTTGCAGTTACCTCTAAAATCTGAAATTAAAACACTTTAAATTTACCAAAATTCTATGCTTCGCTATGCACTGTTTGAATTCTTTCCTGGCATGACATTGCCTGTAGATCACACTAAATTAACAGTTTCCCTGTTAGGTGAAAAAAAACAAACTGCAGAGCAGTATGTACAATGTTATGCCAACTGCGTATGTGTGTGTATATGTACATGAATAGGATCCATCCAGCCTCACGCTGCTCGGCAGAACAGTGATGATGAAAATAGTCTAGTCTGTGCAGTCCACATGGCAACACTAACTACTTGGATCTTGAAATACAGATAACGTAACTGAAAACTTTTAGGTTTAGTTATATTCAATTTTAACTAACTTAAACAGCCCCAAGTAATGTCTACCTTATTAGATGGCACAGGTCTAGAAAAAAACGCAGGTGGTTTTGTACTATTGTACAGGGAGAACAAATGGAGAGAGGAAAGTTAACTTTAACTTTATTAATTATTTAGCAGCCGGCTCAGCCCACCCTGGGGGCGGAGCTGGTGTGGTGATCCCCCTACGCTTGCCTAAGCAGGTGTACTCCTCCTACTCCTCTGTAAGATTCGTGAAATTTCCTTTTCCTAACAAAGCCTTGTGAAGTTTGCCCTGTATCCCAGAAACAAGAGGGAACCCATGCACAAACCAAAGCGTGACCCTTCCAACGCTCTGCCTTTCCAGTTCTGCCATGTGCATTTACTATTTGTATTTCTTCATCTTTCTGTTCTTTCCTACCCAACCCTAGAGATGGCTCACTTAGCCTTCTAATATAATTTAGCATTGTGAGGAAACATCATGAGCCTTTTCCATAGTACTGAGAGAATTTCTCAGGAAATTGCATCTTCGATTACCTTGGCTTCCACCCATGGTTGGTGGAAGCTGTCTGGACAAACAGCACAATCATGACTAAGCCAATAAAAATAAGTAACCTGTCACTGGACTAACCTGACAAGCAGTTGGACTAGATGAGTTACAGAAGTTGATTTCTGTAACATATTAGCCCATCATACAGTATCCATGATGGGAAAATTGAAAGATAAAGGATAAAAATAGAGAGACAGAGACAAATGGCTTCCCACAGCTTTCCCCGCCCCATCTACCCCTTCCACTTCAGTCTCCTGAACTTACTCTGGAATCTCCCTACCAAATCCTTTTTAAGGAAAAACCTACCAACACCTCCTCCTAGTAACCTTGCTCATCTATAACTTGTTTTACCTACATGCTTGGTCTAGAAATACTAAAATCATCGTTGGTTCTTTCTTTCATGCCTGGACCAGCTCTTTCTTCAATGTTCCCAACCCTAACTACTTTACCAAGCCTCCAATGCTACTGTCTGGTTTCAGCCACTACCTACCCTCACCTGGACCACAGCATCTTCTAACCACTGCCACCATCTTGCAGTATCCAGTGATCTTGGAAAATTAAAAGTCTTAACATGTTTTCCCTCTTCAAAAATGCCCCCACTACCACTTCCAACCCAATCTACACTGCTCACCAGGCCTTCCACAGACTCGATGCTGGGCACTTCTCCATGTGTACTTCTAAACACTCCTTCCTGGATGCTGGAGCTAATACGAGCTATTCCCAGCCTGCCCAGCACCTTCTCACCACCAAGCACGATATAATTTGAATATCTTTCCAAAATTTACACTAAAATTTAGCCCCCATTTGCAGTATTGAGATGAGACCAGAGAGGTCATTAAGAGGTGATAAATCCACACCCACCTGGATTAATGGTGCAACTGGTTAATGAGCTGCCTCAGGAGTGGTTGTGTTGTAAAAGCTAGCTGTCTCTGCCTCTTACAGGTGCCCCTGCCATGGGACACCCTGTGCCACCCCAGGACTCCAGTCTCCACTACTCACTCCTCACAGCACCTGCTGTAACCTGAATCACGCCGCATGCTTACTGGTTTAGTAAGCACCTCCTACACTGGAACACAAGGCTCCACATGGTCACAGGCATTCTGTGCTCACCACGTCCCATGCACACAGAGCAGAAGTGGTGGGTAGTAACCCCAATGAGGAATAAACTGATAAACCTCACAGAATGGTCTCTCCAAATCATCTGCAAACTGCTTGGTAAAGAGTAAACCAAGAGATGCAAAAGGAACTGAATCAGAGAGAGAGAGTTCAACTGCTAAGGTCAGAACGTAAGCAGTGGAGGCTGTCCTACCAGAACCGCTGCCAAGGTCGCATCCATATCACCAGGCCTGGGAGATGAGCAGCTCCATTCACTACCAAGACAGGGCAATGGCCTCCAGCTGCCTGCAGCAGACGGAACGAGACTGCACTGTTATCTCCAATGATCTGAGAAGCAGCTCCTACGTGCCTTCAGCGACAGATAACCTTCTCCCCTATCCTTCATCTGAAAGGCACTTAAAAATTTAAACCTGTTCTAACAGGTATGTCTGAAACTGGTCCTTAAGAAGGTAACTTGGGAAAATAAAATATTTTGATACGAACACATTCTATGTTTATAAGGAAGACCTAAGACATGTGATATTAGTGTAATTTTTAGGCATTCCGAAGAATCTAAAGTCTAAGTAATCCTAATCAGTAGGGAAACAACACTGCACAACAAGACTTCTAGCTAGTCTGTTCTCCGACACTTCACTGTACATTAAGGCTAATGTTTAATATATGATCTATCCTTAGACCTTGAATCTGTTCATCTTCAGCATATGGGAGAGCAAAGCCGCTTACAGTTACAAGCACGAGTGTGCAGCCCTCCAAACCACTCTGGGGATTGATATTTAAGCAACCTTGAGCGCTCCGCAGAGCCTTCATTTCTTCCTCTGTCAAATGAGAACACTATCAGCAACCTTGCAGGGCTTTTTAAAAGATCCTAAGAAATTGTGCAAATGAAATGCTCAGTAGACTTTAGTGGTCACTATTTCATGAAGCGGAATTACTCATCTAAGCTCTCACGCTTGCCGGAAGGGCAGCACAGGGTTGTCATCATCTTCGCATCCCAGGTGCTCAGCTCCGGGGCTAGACGACCAATCAGGGAATTCCGTCCACTCCATTATGGCGTCTTTACAAGAAGCCAACTCAAGAGCTGAGTCAGAAGATCGGGAGAGGGAAAACAGACGGAAGGGAGCAAAAGGATGAACAGAAGCAAGGGCAGGAGGAGCAGCCTTGACAGGAGTCCGGGTAGTGCTGGCAGCAACCCTCCGGCAGGAGCCAGGGCAAATCTGAGGTTCATTTGCCAGAAAAAGGCTCCCAACTGCCATCCTACTAATCACAAAGACACAGTTAAGCCACACTCAGGACACCACTTTTAATACACACTAACAGTAAAGCTGATCTATCTGGGAAATTCCTGCTCAATTCGAATCTGAAAGCTGCTGATCAAACTTTCCATCGAGTGTTTGCAGAGTGCACCTCAAGGGACTGTTTCTGCGGGGTGCAGGACAAAGCGGCCACCAAGGCGGATGGCTAACAGACACAGCCCAACACTGTGTCTAGCTAAGGCCTACAGAGAATTTCTGGGACCCATGCAGCACACAACCACTTTACACACATGCTGCACAGAAAAGTACGCTGCCTGCCACCTGGCAGAAAACCCTACTTAAAATAAAATAAAGTTGTAGCTAGGCACAGTAGCACACACCCGTAACCCCAGATACATGAACAACTGAGGCAAGAGGATCACAAGCTGAAGGCTAGCCAGGGCAACTTAGCTACACTTTTTCTCACCACACTCTTTCTCAAATAAATAAATAAATAAATAATATAATATAAAAATGTTAGGAGACTAGCTCAGGGGTTGTATGCTTGCACAGCTTGAGTGGGGCCCTGGGATCCATCCCAAGCACCGTGCACACAAACACACAAAGATTAAAAACAAAAACAAAAAAATTCCACACAAAATTGTTTCCTGATGCTTAAAAGGCAGGCATCTGAATTCACTGTTTGATAGGGACGAAATCAACAAAGATAGGAAAAAACAGTAAGAGGGGAACATGGGAAACCAGGGAGGTCTCAGCTTGCCTATGTCAAGGACAGGAGAGGCTCTGTGGCACGTAGCACACAGGGTCCTACTACAGAGACAGTGAACGTGTGGGGGGGGGGGGAGATGCCCAGGACACCTCTTCATCAGTAGGCATGTGAGTGGAAGAAATGGGCCGCTAGATAAGGATGAACAGGGCTGGGGACACAGGGACAGGGAAGGGCATTTTCAGTTTGGGGGTGTGGTATCAGAAGCACAGACCACCTGTGTGGCAGGCTCTCTTGGCTCTTTGAAGTATAAAAGAGAGGAAGAGAGTAAAGAAGCAGACGTTTTGAAGGCATGGATGAGGCTTGTTCAGTCACTGTGAAAGAGCAACAGCCACCCAGAGTAGCAGGGTGAAACCGCACACAGTACTCAAGTGGCCCCAAGTCTGTGCAAACAGCTCCCAGTCTTCAATACTGCTGGCAGCCCAGGTGCCTACCAAAGGCTAACACGGTCAGAAATGGAGCACTTCGGCAAGGGAGTGATTTAAAAATCTGAACCAGGAAGTATAAACTGGCTGAGAAGGGAAATGAAGAAAGAAACAATAGGTCAGATCTATCATCAGATAGGCAGAACATAAAGGATGGGATGTGTGGTAAGGAGAGAAGGAGAAGGCAGAGGAGAAGGAGGAAAAGGAAGAGGAGGAGGAGGAGGAATAACACCATGCGGGGAAAGAACGCCATCAGACTACTGTATCAACACATGAGCCAACACCCAGGAAGTCCTTGGAATAATGCCTGACGCATACTAAGTGCTATCAAAGTGTTTACTATTACTATAATGGTATTTATTGCATACTGCATTTGTTTTATTTGTTAGCACCTTCAACATAGGACATAGATCTTAATCTCTGTTCCTTCAAATGCTTAGTGCAGTGACTGGCATTTCGTGCTCCAAGTCAAGATGGGTCAATTTTTATCTTACAAAAAAGTGAAACAAAGTTATTAAAAATAATAAGCTGAAGCATCACCTTATTTATAACCCTTCCTTATAATCTTGTTTGCAAAAATAAACTAAGGGAGTTCATAAGGCATAACTTGATGTTTCAAACAGGTAATTTATATGCAAGAATTAGACAGTTTTCACTTTTGCTGCAAAGGGAGGGCGGGCGGGGGGCGGGGGGGGAGTCCGGAGCTCTATATAGCAGAGGGCTGCGCAAGCTTTATCCTCAGACCAGCCATCTGTGCAGGAGGAAAAAAAAGCCAAAATCACAAAGCTCACGTACTTAATCTTCCAACATTCTACAACAGGAATGTCTCAAAGTTGTCAGTGGCAGGCAGGAAACAACGGGAGTATCTAAAACTTATCAACTACTGTGGTTATTCAAACTTCCTCAAACCATAGATGCTCAGAGTGAGGAAGGACCCCTCTCATTCTCCAGGAGAAGGCGGCCAATTTCTGTATCTGGTCTCCTCCTAGGTTCATAACCCCAACCATTTAAAAATGTAACATTAGCACTACTGTTACTTTACTATTCTGGTTCATTGCAGATTGTGTTATTATTTCTAAGCCCACTGAAAGTGAGTCTGTCATCTAACTCGCAGGCTCTTCCTCTTTCTCTGGTACATGGAAAAAAACAAACAAACAAACAAACAAACAAACAGCCACCTATTCACTACAATGGAATTTAATGGAAGTTATGTTACAAGTCTGAGTGTTCAATGTCCTACAAAGTGAAAATGCTTAATATCCTAAGGTCAACCAATGTCCTATGGCAACACATACAAAAAGGATGAGGCCACAGCATCAGACAAGTTTTATCCAGCGAGTTGCTTCGCTGACTGACAGTCCCCCGCTCCTACTCTTTGTTGGCCCTCTACACATCTCCTCGAGCATCAGAACAAGAAATTCCCTGGCCCCTTTCAATCCAGTCTAGGGTAGAGTAAAACAACTGAACCATCTGCATGACTGTAAATTCAAGCCTACACATGATCAGTGAACTTCTCCACATGCTGGAGCGTCTACAAGCAACAATGAATGCTGGCGAAGGCACGGGAACAAACACCAGCTTGTCCTCCAAGTCACCTCATAAGTTACTCTGAATACTATCTTCACTTCTATTTTTCCAAATAAGACAGAAAAAAAAAAAGAAACCATTCCCTTCAGAGAATACTTTCAAAACATAATAAAAGCACAACACAAATACACACATATGTATACATCTTAATAACTGTGCCCTTCTATAATTAAAGGCTCGGCTTTTTATTTAACTTTGAATGAAAAAATGTGCACTGTGATCTCAATCCTACAAAGGCTGTATGTGAAGATCCCAATTCTCAAGTACATGTCTTTAGTTCCTCATCTCTGAAATACCTCCTAAGTGACTGCCCAGGAAATGAAGACGCTCAGATGAACCCCGTGTTCCCAGCTTATAGGTGTGCGTCGCTGCCTGTACTCCTCAAGGTCAGTTCTCCTAAGTTACTGCAGCTTGGTATTTTTGCAACCTGGGAGGCATAAAATAAGCCAATAATTATTTATTTTGAACATATATTTCTTAACAAAGTGAAAGCTAATTCTATTCACTTCAAAATTACTAGAGAAATACATGTTATTTCATGCCAATATCACTGACAACATCATGATTAAACAAAGTAAGAGATAACAGAGAAGACACAGGGAAGATACAGCCAGAGGAGGCATGAGCCCCAAAGCTGCAGCCCTCACTC
The DNA here is from genome assembly GCF_000260255.1 of Octodon degus. Taxonomy (NCBI): domain Eukaryota; kingdom Metazoa; phylum Chordata; class Mammalia; order Rodentia; family Octodontidae; genus Octodon; species Octodon degus. The sequence continues at coordinate 26,426,801 of NW_004524591.1, read as the reverse complement.
CAGTGCCCTCGCGCAGCAGCACCACTGCTGGTTCCCACAGTCTAGTGCATCTCAGCCAGGATGACGCGACGACCCACGGTCCCAACTCTTAGCTCAACGGTGAGGAAAAGCACAGGATTACACTGTTCTACACCAAGTCCATAATGCAGCCTGCAGACGTCAGAGGCAGGGCAGAATCTTTCTAATTCCAATACATTCAAGCAGCATTACCAAGCACAGCCTCAGTGCCACAGCCAGATGATGTCCATGGCAGCGCCAAGGTTGTGGAATGTGCTGGAGGACAGAGACTGACCAGGCCTTGGGAGGGAAAGTGGGGAAGGCTGAAGACAGAAATGGCCCTGTGGCCTTCGACTACTTTCTCTCGAGTTCTTTAACTCAAAATCTAGCTGCTTTCTCTACCATCTTTGAATCATCATGGAATATTTATTTACATTAAATGAAGTAACTTAAAACCAATCTCAGCAGCTAGGCCAGGTGGTGTATACGCCTATAATCCCAGTACTCAGGAGGCTGAGGAAGGAAGATGGTTGTGAATTCAAGACCAGCTTGGGCTACAAAGTGAGTTTAAGTTTAAGCCAGCCTAAACTGCAGAGCAAGACCCTGTCAAAAATAAATGAATAAATAAAATCTAGTAGAGGAAAAGCAAGGACTATTCCACCCCTACCACTGGCTCAGCTGTTGCTTCAGAGCTGCTGCAGGGAGAGGGGCTGGGAGCTCCGGGGGCAAAGGAAAGACAGGGCAGAAGCCCAGCACTCACCACTCCTTCAGATAATCAATACTCCACTGACCGTACTCCTGCCTCTCACCACAGCTAGCTGCTCCCCAGGCTGACAGCTGAGGCTGTCTTCCCACCAAGGCCCCTCAGGGCTCTCTGCTGACCCTGGGATAAAAATCCAAGCTCCCTCAGCTCAGTTCACAAAGCTCTTCACTACACAGCCACTGGAAAACCAAATGCATTCTACCATGTCCTTAAGCTTATAAAATGACAGAACTGTAAGTGTTCAGTCTTGGACTAAACAGAACCAAGCAGCCAGCCTTTAACTCACAACATCTATATGGAAGGAATGAACACTTGTCCAGGTAAGTGTTTTTTTCTAATGTAATTTTCTAAAGACCTTTAAGCAAATTAAGATGTGCTATGGGGCTACGCACAGCAATACTTACCAGTATTCCCAACAGTCTGGGAGGCTGAGGCAGGAATATTACAAATGAGTCTAGCCTGGGCAATTTAGCACCTTAGCTAAATTGAGACCTGTTTCACAATAAAAACAACAAAAGGGCTGAGGATGTAGCTCAGAGTGGAAGCCTAGGTTCAATCCATAGTGCACCACCCTGCCCCTTCCAAAAAGATGTGCTTAGGAAACCCACTGCCATCTATCCAGCTGACTCTCAGCTACCAGAGTATAAAGATCTGTGGCCAAGCATTCTTTTTAACATTGACTGGATTAATCTTTCTTCCTATAAATTCCTACATTAAGAATGACTCTTTCAATAAGCTTACCAGGGCCATTCATGGCAAAGCTGTAATAAACTAGTAAAACGCAAGCACACATTCACAGCTGAACTGTCTGATGTTTTCTTCAGCAGCTGCTACGTAACCTAAATCAGGACCTGATAGGTTGCAATCACCAAAGTGCTCCATAGTCTCTGACCTCAATGGATCTTTGAACGAACAGAAATTCCCAGGACCATCCCTCAGGGTCTGCCACTTCTCTCTGCCCTCTGTGTTCCCTAAGCTACCACAGAACCTGACTCAAACCTGGCTAGTGATAAAGTCTGCTGAATGAACAGATGGTAACAGCCCAGCACAGGAGTCAACCTTATAGGAGAAGCTGTTAAAAGTCCCTGTGCAATCCACTCATGGATGCTCTGAGTTTGAACCAAGCTAAAATTAGATGGAGTAATGTGACAATGACACTGTTTCTGCACCTTCATGTTGAAATGAAAGGCAAAGCTGGGAGGGACCTCTCCAAAAAGGGCCATCAGAGTGAAGCTTAGACACCTCCCCTGATGTGGCTCCTTCCTCTGGACCATGGCGGAATTGGAATCCATAGGGCAGCCCCTGCAACGTTCTTCTGACCATTTGGCACACAAGTGGCTCCTACTAGAGTGAAGCAAATTCGCTAAACAGTACAGGCTGGCCCAAAGAGGATGGCACCAGCCTAAGTGAGGAAGAAGGGGTTTAAATGTAAGGTCTCCCGCAATTTTAAAACTGGAGGAAGAATACTGGGGATTACAGGAAGGAAATAAAAAGATGGAATAGCAATTTTAAAGCATCTTACAGATCTGAATTCTCGGCACAGAATATAAAAATTTAGTAAGTTCATAGAAGTACCAGGTTTCAAAATGTTCAAGGCCTGAGAGGGAACCAGGAAAACTTTTTCATGGTGGCTGGTGGGATTTATCTGGGGTAGGAGGACGTGTAAACGCCTTCAGAGGTGGTTTTTGTTTGTCTCCAATTTCCCATCTTTCAGATCTCGAAGATACTGTCAACAAAAAGAAACCTCCTTCAAAGACTGGATATAGTGCTGGAGGGCAGTCAGAGAGCCAGCCAGTGACACTGTGCCATTTGCCAGATTCAGTATCGGGATGAAACACAACAGGTGCATCTATCTTGCCATTGATAGTTATATTACAGCTCTTATGCCCGTATTTCCCCCAAATGGCCCAACATTTATCATCTTTTGGAAGATCACTTCTAGACCTTAGAAACTGACCTGAACAGTAACTGCAGGAAGTGTTCCTGCCAGATTTGCATGGAAAAAATCTTTCTGGATTTCAGAACAATAAGTGAGAAGGGAGGTCCTACATGTGCAGGAGGGCCCAGTGAGGGAGGTGAGAAGGAGCTCAGCATCCAAAGCTCTGCAGATTTTTCTTTACCTGCTGTGCAAAAAAAGTAGTAATGATGGACACTACAAAAGATCTTACATCAACGGGCCATTAACTCATCTGGGGACAAATGCTTTTCTGATATTTTTCTAATACTATATTTTACTTTATGTATATTCCTGCACATCTGTACTTAGCAAAAAAACCAATGAATATTAAAACAAAGGAATGGTACACTGAACAGACCACCCACAATTAAAATATAGAACATACTCAATAACACCCTATACTCTACACATATGAAAACTCTACAAGAGACTTACTACAGAAAATGTGGGTATCTCCCTGAATTTAAGAATCGTTTGACTAAGAGTAGGACTGAGGGTTGGGGAAGGATTTCCCCCATGAATGATTAAAAGCATTACTCTTGTTTTGAGTTCTCTTACCAAGTGACCACAAAATGAGCAAAAATATTTATTTTTTTTTAACTTTTCCCCAAGATACCAGATTTTAAGATACTTGTAGTGATCCAACTGTTCACAGCCTCCCAAAAGTTGGGATTATAGGCACACACCACCACTCCCAGTCTCAACTGCCATCTCAGCACATGCGCCCCAGGGGCAGGGCTGGCACCGCAGGCCTGGGGATAGAACCCTCAGCCCCTGTGCCTGCTTGCAGGTGCTTTAATCTGCTGAGCTATTTGGCTGGCCCCTAAGCTTGGTCATTTTTGACACCACCAAATTTATTACAAAACTTTTATTGAAGTAGTTAAGTCCCTAAGATACATAAAATGATAACACAATGAATGAACACATCATCTCTACATGCCATTTCAGTAGCAATCTGACTAAATGCTACAACAGTATTATTCATTTTTTGCTAGAAATAGACTTGAAGTGAAAATGTAAATAAAATCATTTAGAGAAAAAGTGATCAGACAAAAAAAAAACCCCTTCATCCCACTAATACACAAGAGATGTCTGACCTTGCAAGGTCCAATACTTCAAGGACAAAGAGGCATGTCAGAATCAGTGTAAGATTAGAATTCATAAATATTTAAGGTAATTTCACAAACTGAAATATTTTCATCAATTACTTAGAATAAATATATACTTTGATATTTACTAGATAAGCTTCAGTATGGACAAAATGCTCTGGCACTAAACTTTATTCAGACAGTGAGAGAAAAAATTAGATTTTCTTATGCAAGAAGAATGAGAACCAATCTGGGCAGCCATCTGAGCAGGATGAACAGCTGATGTAGTTTACAGATTAGGGAGAATTTAAAGTAAAATCACTACACCAAACGTATGGAGGCTGGAAGGAAGATTCAATACAGCTATGAACAACTTCAAACTCTTGTTAGGTCTAGGCAATGGTTTTATTTATTTTTGTTTTCGAAGGCTTACACACAAAGTCTATACATTCACAGTCCAAAAGAAAAATTAAACGTGGTTGAAATACAAACTTTTCAATTGAAATCACACAGTACTTAGTTACTCATTTCCAAAGAGTATAGGAAAGAAGAGAAAATCAATTGACAGTGTAGAAAAAGAGTAAACGCTATATACCCTGGCCGAGAGATCAGTCAACACTAAGGGTGCTAATTCACTCAGAGAGCACACTACTTTCCCTAAGGATGTGACAAAAATATCATACAGTGTACCGTCTTCCTTCCTCAAACCCACACCCCAGCCAGTAATCAGAAAAACAATAATAACTAAGGGACATTCTATAAAACATAGCCCAGTATTCCTGAAAACTGACAAGATTGTTTAGGAAAAAAACCACCTTAAGAAGCTGCCTAAGCAGAGGAAATTAAACAGATGTGAGTACTAAACATAGTGTGACATCCTATGTGGAGATCCTAAAACAGGACACCAACTTTAGGGGAAAACCAACAAGCTCAGAACACAGTGTGGATTTTTATTAACAGTGATGCACTAGTGTTTCTTAATGGTAAAACATTTAACATGACAATGTAAATGTTAGTAATAAGAGGGACATAGAAAAACTCTGTACTATCTGCAACTTTTCTTCACATTTATTAAATTTCCAAAATAAAGAATGTTAAACACTTACAAAATTGAGACCACAGTACCAACTTTTGGCACTGCAGCTTTGATCACAGCCACAGGGACAAACCCAGGCTGGGATCCTGACCATTCTGCGTGCTGACCAACAAACACCCTTGGACAATTTGGGAACCTGTCTGAGCTGCCAGGAGACCACAGATGGCGGTCATGTGACAAGAACAAACATCTTAGAACTGCTTCACACCCCCATCTGAAGTGAAAAACAGGCAACTTTATGCAAGTAAAAAAACAAAGACTAAACAGGTTGGCAGGGAGCCATTGGTGCTCTGTGAAAACACATGACAAAACAGCCTTCCTACCTCACACTTCACTCAGCACACGCTGCTGCCAGAGCCCACGGAGGTGTGAAAACATTATACAGACCCAACAGGGCTCTTCCTTCCCATGAATACAGAGAAGTCAGAGGGATAGAGACACAGAATTTGTTCAAAGCTTTGCAGGAGAGAATAGTCCACAGGGGGAAAAAATGATTTCTTTGATCCAACAACACATAAATTATTACCTATCTTCAAGGTTCCACCCAGGCAGGGAACACATGGACCACGCTAGCCACATTTTGTAAGGAGGTGGGAAAGCCTTTAAGCGCTGCGCAAGAGAGAAAAACATTTTGTTTTTACAGAACAAACATGTGGCATGACAGTGTTTGTCGCGGTAGACTTAGTTAATTGCCTTGAATTTCAATCCAAAAAGAAATCTGGGGACTTATCTGCTCTAACCAAAAAGCTCCACAATTTATGAACTGCATGAATATGTAGCATTCATCATGGCCAGGGAATTGAAACATGAATGTCTTTAAATGTTTTCAGAAAATTAACACACTGCCAATCAAAATCATAATAGCTTTTTTGGAAGCGTGACCAAAATTCTTTTAAAATTCATCTGAAAGAAGTAATTTTCAGAAAAAGCCCTGAAAAACACCAACAGGCATGATGACGCTGGTTGAGCACACAAACCTCCGGCCCAGCTTGAGCTATAGAAAGCGCACAGCTATAGGTGCGGAGTAGAGGGTTGTATCGAGGAGAAAATGAAGCAGCCGAGAACAAATCCCAGAAACTGATCTATTTATTCAAGCATTTCAGTGCCTACCACATACGGGCACCGTTGAGGGCTCCTTGATGGACATACAAAGGGACAAAGTAGGTTAGATGGATAAAGTAGCCAAAGGCTGGCTAGGTGTACAGGAAAAAATTGTATTTTTCTCACATCTTATATCTATATTCAGCTCATGTGAATACAAAGCTCCTAGAATTAGTAAAGTAAAACATAGGTGAATATTTACATACGATTTCATGAACAATCAATGTGAAATACGTTCATCTAAATGTCAAGCAAGAGGCTGGGAAGATAGCTGGGCAGCCTAAGAGCCTGTCTGGCAAGCACAAGGATCCGGGTTCATTCCCGGTACTGCTGATTTCAAGATGTCCCCCCAGAGCCTCATGCACTCACAGGAATGCCTTTTGGAGGGTGACTGGGTGCTGGGGGCTTACAGCTGACTTGTAGTTCAAGGCGAATCTGGGTGGAAGAGGTGGCCACCGGGGGCAAGGCTGGAAGGCTATGTGCGTCTCCCTCCCCCACCGGCCCTCTGCTCTGCTGTCTACCTTCGTGTCTGTCTGCCATCTTGTGAGCAGCTCTCCTCTGCCGTGTCGCCCAGCCCTGGCCGCTGACTGCGGACTGAAACTTTGTGAGCTGTGTGCCAACACAAACCTTGTCTCCTAAGTTGCAGGTGTCAGCTATTTTGCCCCAACAAGGAAAGTAGCTAAGACAAAGGAGATGTGAATTACCAGTCAACAGGATACAATAAAGAAGTATGAAAGTGAAGCAGGAAAACCAGAACCCCAGTGGAACAAAACTAAGAACCCACCACGGAAAAGATCTAGATCTATACAGATTGGATGCTGCCATGACAGAACGGCAGTGCACCTCAGGAGGGGCCGATGCATGGTACTGTGACAACTGGCTGGCCATCAGAAAAACAAAAGTGGGTGCTGCTACGGTTTAGATCTAAAATGTCCCCCAAAGTCTCATGCCTTTAGAGCTGGAGCTCTCAGGAAGTGACGGGACCAAGGAGTGCCAGCCCACTGACGAGTCCCAAGGTGAATGGCCTCATCGGAGGTGGGTCACTGGGGACCAGATGAATGGTGTTATCTTTGTCCCCTTCTCCTTCCTGCTCTCTGCTTCCTAACTGTCATGGAATGAGCAGCTTCCCCTGGCTACGCCTACCTTCCATCAGCCCTGCCTTGAGGCAAGGCTGACTCTGGACTGAAATCCTTGAACCAAAATACACCTCTCCTTTAAATGGCAGGTGTCGAGGATTTTGACCCAGCAATGGAAAAGTTTGTCAACACATGTATATACATATCATCCTGGTATAACAAATCTGCACTTTAGGGTGTGTAGATAAAATGGTGTAAAGGACAACATTAAAACTTCTAGCCCAGTATGGTGTCACACACCTATAATCACAGCACTGGAAGGCTAAAGTAGGAGGATCTTGGTGAGTTCAAGGCCAGCCTGGGCTACAACGTGAGTTCGAGGCCAGCCTGAACTGCATAATGTGTAGGTGTCCCCCAAAGCCTCCTGCAGTCATGGGGCAACTTCTGGAGTTTGTGACTGACTATTTTGGGTGTGGATGCTGCACCTGCCCTCGGGCAGGGACTGTGCATTACAATGTAAGGAGGGGAAAGAGGCTAGCTAGCTGCCTGAGCTGCAGCCACTCCTTTTGCACTCTCTTGCTCTCTGCCACCACCATGAACTGATGCTCTGTGCCTGTGCACTCTGCCTTGGAGCCTGCTGCGTATAGACTGAAACCTCCACTGACTGTGAGCTAAATAAACCTTTTCTTCCTTCATTTTGAGTGTCAGGTATTTATCCCACAACATGAGTAAGTGAGACAAGTAGTAAACAGAAAATATTTTTATGAAACTTCAGCCCACAGAGGAATTTTAAAGACACAAAGAAACAATGCCCAAGGGAACTGATACATTTTACTGGGTTAAAGGAAAATTCTACTGGATATAAGGCATTATTTGAAAAGTGAATGACCAACCCCAAGACAGGAGAAGATATCTGTATAAAACATATGCATAATATATAAAGGGTGCCTACAAATCCGTAAGTAAAAGCCATTAACAGAAAATAGCCACATTAGAATGAACACTTCAGGGCCGGCCAAACAGCTTAGCAGATTAAAGCACCTGTAAGCAGGCGCAGGGGCGGGGATTTGATCCCTGGGCCTGCCCTGCCACCCCCCACCCCAGGGCAAACAGACAGCGATTGAGATTGGGAATGGTGGCACGAGCCTATAATTCCAGCTCTTGGAAGGCTGTAAACAGGAGGATCACTAGGAATCCGATCTAGTAGTGAGACCCTGAACGCTCTGCAGACCCTTCCCTAAAATAAAAAAAGAATATACACATCAAAGAAGAGCCCAGATACCTAAAAGATACATCTCAATCTTACCAAAAAACAGTAAAATTCTAATTAAAACTACAATTAAATACCACTTCATAACCATTATATCAACAGAATTCAAATCTGACAAAGACAAGGCTTCCAAGTGAGATAGAAGTACTTCCGGGATTAATTTCCTTACAGCTGTTGAATCAAAGTGGTACTATTCTAAGACTCTGGAAGTTTCTGGTTATATATCCAAGATAAACTCCAGTACATGCACAAAGGAAATACACTACAAAGAATGCACAGAACCACATTTTCCCCAACAGGGCAAGGCTGCAAAAACCTAAAAGTCTGTCAGTCAGAAAATGTATTCAAAAATTGTGACATTTGTAAAATGGAATATTTTAAGACAGTTAAAATGAGTGGATTAGAGCTATGACTATAAATAAGACTCAAAAATATAATATTAGGTAAGACAGGCAAGCGCAGACAATGCGCACACACCACGGACAGGAGTAAGGCTGCCAAGCCCCCACTGTAACGCAGTGGGGCGCACTACCTACCCCAGCTGCCAGAAGCATCGCCAGCCGCCAGCCCTTTGCTGTGTCACTTCCCCGCCTCTCACACTCTCCAGAAACAGTCTTCACTGGCTAACTGGCCCTCAACCTCAGTGTGAGAGTGCCGCTCCTAAGGGCTCACCTATCCCTTTCAGCACTGCCACTGGCCTGCTGGTGGAGGCACCACAGCCCAATCTCTCCCCTCGCTCAGACCTACCTCCTCCTTTTCTGGCATTAGCCCTAAAACTTCTTCAACACCAACCTTGCATCTTTACAACTTCAGCTTCCTCAGAACTGGACTTGCTACAGATACAACTCATGTCATGTGTAAAAACATGTTATAGGAAACAGACCGATCTTTTGCAAATCTAGCAGATCAGGATCAAAAGATGGAAACTTGAAAAGAATTAAGCCGTGTTATGTGCACACAGCAACTCCTCATGGTAATGCAATCATTATGCACTACAAAAAGGTACTTATAAAAAATTTAAAACTAACTCCTTATACCCCAATGCAACACATGAAAAACTACTACTTATGTTCGAGAATACATGCGTGCTGAGCATGTTATACAAACATGCTTGCCAATGGTAAACCCCAAATTCAGGACAGGGGTTAACCTTTGGAAGGCAGATGGAAAAAAAGGGTTTCAGGATGTTTTGCAGTACCATCTTAATTCTTATACTGGATACTGTACATGTACATATGCTATGGAACATTCTTTGTGCTTCCTTTGCATTCCTGAAATCTTCAGTAATTTTATAAACTAAAGAAAACAAGCAGTTTGCCGCTCATCAACTATTCTCTACCTCCTTTCTGCTGTGAAACACAAGACAGATGATATCCACATGACCAGCGAAGTGTCTGGGCTTTCTACATTCTGAAAGAGGAACAAAAACTTTCGCAGTGGAAGGGGGGAAAAAAGAGCTGAAGAATTTTTCTTCTTTCTTGTGAAAGGTGGCAATCTTGAAAGGTATTACAAGCACAGAGCTCCTTATGCTATACTAGCTATCATCACTTAGAACAGACGGCTACACAGATAAAGCTATGCATAATTTCCACAGTAATTCCATTTATCTTTTCTCTGCTTAAGAAACGATCAAACTGTAAGTGACTAATAGCGAAATTATAGGGCTAAATTTAATTCCATCAGGTTTGCCACATAATGGTACTAGACTGTATAAAATTCTATGAATTTGGATAGTGTTTAACTTTCATGAACAAACCACATGAAAATATCTAAAAAGTAGGATTCAGAGTAAAAGGAGCTATTCTGACTTATTATTTCTAAAACTTTTACCAAGTTTTCCTGTACAGAAAATATTATGATACAATTATGGTTATGTAAAATAGGGTATGGTCACATGAAATACTTGTAGAAATACAACAGTATTTGCCTAGAGGATCTTTTTTTTTTTTTTTTTTTCCTTCTCTGTGCAATCGGGGATTGAACTCAGGTCCTTGCACTTGCCAGAGAAGAGCTTATTCTACTGAGCCATCTCCCCGGCCCCTAGGATCTATTGGTATAGTTTTTCTTTTATTTTTTATTTTTTAATTTTTTTGCGGAACCAGGAATTGAACTCAGGCCCTTGTACTTGCCAGGCAAGCGCTTATTCTACTGAGCCATCTCCCCAGCCCAGTATTTGCCTAAACTTATTAGATCACTGTTCAGAAAATTTCACTCATTAATAATGAATCCCATGGGCTGGGGAGATAGCTCCCCAGTAGGCTAACTGCCTGCCTCGCAAGCACAAGGACCTGGGTTCGATCCCTGGTACTGCATGCCATGCTGGCCCTGGACCCCTGGGCATGGTGGCACACACCTGTAATCCCAGTGCTGGGGAGGCTGAGACACGAGGATCACTACGAGTCCGAGCTGTGTAGGGAGACCCTATACCAAATACATAAAAAAGATTAAAAAAAATAGTAATAATGAGTGCCAGGTCCCTACACTGGGTCACATAAATAATGCTTTTTCTTATTTGCTCTCATCCACCATCCTGAGCTATGACAGCAAAACACCATATAAGAGGATCCAGAAAGAAGAAGAGTTGAGATTTGGAAGCATGCAAAGTTTCAAAGATTGTTTCCGTTGCTAAACTGAAGCAAGCAGGCTTTGTACAATTCCAAAGCATGAAGTACTAATAATATAATTTACCTTTAGTCTATTATTAATTATTCGGGAGCCCTTCTGAAAAACTAAAGTCTCCATATGTGTTTGATAGGGGGAAAAAAAAACCTGTCAGATTTTTTCATATATAGTAATCTCATTTACTGGTTTGTGATGTTATTTCTTTCACAACAGTGATGCACATAAAAAATAGTTGTTGACTGGGAATTAAATCTCTTTCTTTTTTATGTGCTCAAGTTTCACATTATCAAAAAGTCTTTTTCCTTATGTGAGCCTGGTAATCTTTCCATTCTTGAACTTCTGGCCACATCTGAGAAAGGAATGCCAACCTCAGCTCAGGTTAGCGACGATGCAGGCACTCCCTCTGGTGGCACAAACAGAAATTGCCTGTTTAGGCTGGCGCTGAGTCAAGTCTTTCCTGGGTTTTCCACCACGGAAGCAGGTACATGTTACTTGCTTCCTTGAGGTCTCTCACCAACGCAGCTCAGCTCCACCGGCCACATTCAGAGTCATCAGCCTCCCACCACAGTTCATGGCCTACAGGGATTTCCAACCTGCACTTTTTGTTACCAAACTTCTCAGATGACATTCAAATAAAGCAGATACTGGCCACATGTTACTAAAAAATACACCTGAAGCAACTGGTTGAATCTAACTTTAAGTTCTACTGTTTTCTGTAGCTTCAAAGTAATTCTCTGGGTAATATTTTCACATTTAATTCTTTGTCGTTAACAAAACAGGAAAGCGAATAATGGGAATTTTTTTCCTAAGAAAGGGGAACTATTTTCCATATTATTTTCTCAATACAACCAAGAGTACATAAAGATTTTATTCTCAGTATCATTAATCTACTTGTTATTAAAATTACTTCCTTGAAAGACAGCAGAAAGAACTAAAATTCCCCAAGTAATAAGCTACCCCTCAGTTACATCTTAGTACGATGGATCTGGTAATAGGGATTTAGCCTATGTATTAATAACATCCTATAATTTTCAAACTTGTTGATTTCCAAACACCTTTAGTATATAAAGTATCCTCATTATGAATTTATTTGATTAAAAATGTACCTCTTTTACAGGGTTCTTTTAAAAGCTAAAGGAGCTCGCTAGGAGCAGCAGTGCACTTCGGAGGCTGAGGCAGGAGGATCGCTAGCTTGGGTCCTGCCTGGGCAACCCAGTGAGACTCTCTCAAAATAAACTATATGAAGGACGGGGGAAGCGGCTCAGTGTGAAGGCCCTGGGTTCAGTCTCCAGTACTACACACACAGAAAAAGTTGAATGAGCTCATCCACACAGAGATGTGTAGCCTTCTGCACCATCTTTGTACCAAAGATAGACTTGGTAATAAGTACTTTGTAAAAAAAAGTGCTTATCAGTGGTTAAAAAAAAAACAAAACAAAACAGAGAGATCAAACAAAAAACCAAAAGAAATTATTGAATTCTTAAATATGACAGGTTTTCATGTGTAAGAATTTTTCACCTCTAAATGGCCTCCAGTGTTACCTGTAACTGCCTATAGAGGTGGGATGCAGCCACCCACAGGCTGGCCCGGCCGGCTCGCAGATCATGCCACTGCCGCTCCTCCCCTATGCTCCCTATGTGTCTTCTCCAAAGCTGGCCAGCAAGCAGGTTAAAGAGGACCAGCTTCAAAGCTCAATTATATGATGCACTCCACTGATACAACCTTCAAAGTAAATTTCTGGTTTTCTAAATCAATGATGAATATATCAAAATAAAACCCAAGTCTCTTGAATTTCCCACCTACCAAGTGATAACACAACTCACTGAGACGAATAAGCCATCTGACCTTTTCTCCCATGTTCTCCATAGTCAACCATTAGCCAAGTCATGCCACCTCTGTCACCAAATCTCCTGACATCATTCACTCTTCTTTAATCTCAAGGCTACAGTTTTAGATAAAGCTCTCTCACCAACTTCCCCCAACCTGGAGAGCAGCCATATCCTAGCGACACCCAATTCAGATCTTCAGTCCCTCTTCCAAGGCCTGCTGCCCAGCCCCTCCACACATGCCCCTCCTTCCTACGGAGGCAGAACCCATACCATATCAACCACTGCCTCTCCCAGGCCCAGCTTTCTCTCTGCAGGAATGTCTTTAGGGTGCCTCACCAACATCAGGATCCCAGAACTCTCTATTCCATAAAGGAATTTTTTAAAGGCAGGAAAAAAGAAAAAATACAGTTTGGTTAAATAGTGGTGCTATAAAACAGCTTAATGAATTTCAGTCAATTATTTTCTTCCAAATATTTTCTTTTGGGGCTGGTGAGATGGCTCAGTGGTCTAAAGCACCTACTTAGAACAAAGCACAGGGACCGCGGTTCAATCCCCCAGCACCACATGCCAGCCAGCCCCGCCCCCTGGTGGGCTGAACTGGCCACACACACACACACACAATAAATAAATAAATAAATAAATAAACTTAAAAAAAAAAACAAATATTTTCTTTTCCTTTTGCAATAGACAGGCAACATTGTGGGAAAATATTCTGGGTTCCTTGATTCTTCACTACTATTAGCTAAGTTTTTCCCTGAAAGACATGAAAGTTCCAACTCTTATTTCAGATGAACAGTCACACAATCACTACCCACAGTCTAAGTCCTGGCCAGGTACAGAAAACAGCCACTTCCAGCCGGAAAGAGCTCCAGAACAGCATCGCAAAGTTATAGTCTTAACTATCCAATGACCCCACAGATGTAGGGCCACACAGGTGGACTCACGGGCTTAGAAGGGTGTACACCTTCTATACCTGAAATATTCTAGGCATTAAACCATTATCAACTTGCCCACAGAACGGAAAGGTAAAAAAGTAACCCAGCTCTAAAAATTCACACTACTTTACAAGAACAGAGCCGTAATCTACGAAACTACTTTTTCTTCCAGTGAGAAATGCTAACAGCTATGAAATATAAAAGCAGCCACTCTACACCAGTTCGTGCACAAGGAAGTATAGCTATTGCTGTAGCCAAACTTTGAGAAAGGCAATGAATAATCATTTCTGGGTTACCTGCAGGATCCCTGAACATCAGACAAAGGGTGTCCACTCAGTGAGCCTCAAGAAAGTATTTCCACGCAACCACCACAAACTCAACAATATAGTACAGTTCCTTGGTCTTCTAAAAAAGAATTTAAAGTTTTGAGTGCTGCCCAATGGTTTTCATGAGACCTGGTACACACACCATGAAATTCACTCACTTTAGCAGTATAACTAGATGGTCAGAATAGCTACGTGGCCATCACCAGGACCACGTCCACGGATCCCACAGCTCCTGGACACCAGCTTATCCAGCCAAGCGCACTGCCAGCCCTGGCCCCAGGCAGCCACTGATCTGTCTAGTTTTGCCTGTTCTAAAGTTTCAGATAAGCTGTATTCTTTCACCTTGTACAGTATTTGTGAAGTTCATCCTTATTGTAGGATCACTGATATGGATAACCTCCAGTTTTTGTTTTTGCAAATGATAAGAGACATGAATGTTTGGTTTGCAGGATGTGTATAAGTTTTTATGATTTTTACTGTGGTGGGTATAACTGACATGCAATAAAATACAAGTATACCATATGGTGAGTTTTGTTCTATTATACACCCATGAAATGATCAAGCACAAACCCAAACGTGACCCTTCCTCAGGAATCCAGCCCCAAACTATCCTCAGGCATCACTGTTCCACTCTCCATCATTCTGTATAGCTGTGTAGCAACATCTTATTACGATGCTCATGTACACATGCCTAATGACTGTGGATATCTCTGTCTGCAAAGCTGAGTGGTCAGCCAGTAACCTGGGCAGTGGTGGTACCCAGACACCCTGTACTGGCATGGCTCCCTCATGCTCTGCCAATGGAGCTGCACTTGGGCTGATGGGGCTTTACAAGGTACATTGAGCTCGCCTTGACTTTCACCTCTTGCTGGGTTTTCTCGTACCTGCCATACATTGGCAGAGAGATTTTATCTGCCCCTGCCATGGTTTCACGGTTCTCTTGTTTCCAGAATCAACCTGCTAAAATTTCTGGCTGTGGCTCCAAACCAGCAAACTGAAAATACAAAGTACAAAGTTTGCAAGTTTTCCAGTGTGAACTGAACATGCCACTTTTCACCAGAAAATCTGGGAGTTTTTTTCTGCAACCAACTCTAACTGGAGTCTATTCACTGCAAGTCAGACTGCATTTCTTACCAACTGAGACAGAGCCTCAAGGAAGAAAAGGAACCCTGGCCAAAAGGTCAGAGAACCCTACTTTTCATACTCAAGCTGCAGCATAGCAGTTATGTTCCTCAATTTTATTATCTGTCCTTTGGGTTACCAGTACTCAGAAGTTATTATTGTGACAATCTTGTTTAGTTTTATTACTGCTTTACTGAGAAAGAGAACCATCTATCCTCTTATCATCACTCAAAGAAGTTAGCCCAGCTCTCAATTTCTTCTTACATATAGTACTATAATTCCATTTCAAGTATCAAATGTAGAAATGTTCTCCAAAGCTGGCAGAAAATGTATCATCATAACCAAATACTTTCCATTAAGAGTGACTCTTCCACACAGTGCCAGTAAGGTCACCAAGTCCCCAAATAGCCAGATGTTCAGTAATTCTGAGGCTCCTGGGGGATACACTGATCGATTCCTTGGACCTCTGCCAAGGCTCTTGACCACAGGGCGCCAGGATGGCTCAAACATGATCCACGCTGTGGGATCATTAACAAGACTTCACAGAAGCAAAGAGCACGTTCTGGAAGATTTTCTTGTAAGTTAATTAATATTAGGTATTATAATTACTCTCAACCCAGACTTTATTTCGTTCCACTATTTTCCAGTTACTTCAAATACTATGACAAAATCCTGAAACCTAGCTTACTTTCAATACCATTACTTGGTATTTCTAGAATGAATGCTTTGTAGCTCTTTCACCTACTACCTCATTCAATCTTTATGAAGATGTCATGTGGTAGACAAAGCAAAAACATCCTCACTGTTATCATGCTGGGACTGAAATACAGAGAGATTAAGTCCTCCCCATCACAGCTAAAATCTGGATATTCTGGCAGTGTTCCATTCTGTGTGGCCTTGGGCCAGTCTCAGCCTCAATTTCTTCAAATGTTTCAATAATTCTCTTTAAAAGACTAAGGAAAACAAATTAACCCCTAAACACCAGAGTTTTCAATAGTTTCAGGTGAAGAAGACCAGTTTTAACATTTGCTTCCTCCAAATTTGTAATTATCAGAGTGCGAATGTCCACACTGAACAAGAACAAATGAAGGTACGTCGTGTAACTGCGAAACTGACTTACACCTTTGTGAGCACCGGCCTCCATTCTCACCACCGCTCCCACCTCCCCCCATCAGCTTCCCCTTCAATCTGCTCCACGCTGGCTCTTGTCCACCTGCCTCACTGACTGCTCTCAGCATCATGAGAACCCTCCTCCGCTACATCCAGGGACCAGCTCTCTCCTCACCCCCGGGGGTCTGGCCCACCAGCAGCACTGACCAGGTGCTCACTTTCTTCCCCTGGCTTCCAGAACATCACAGTGCCACTCCCTGCCCTCTCCTGTGGGGGCGGCACTCGTGGCCGACCTCAGGTCTAGGTAGCACCTCTTCTCTAGCTGCTCTCGGCCCTTGATGCTCTCCAACCTCCCTGTGACTTTCAGTAATAGTTAGAAGCGGATGACTTCACTGCACCTCTTTAATTCTACCTCTCACTGAACTCCAGGCTCTGCCTACTTGACCACTGAGCACAGACGCCTAAATGTGTCCCAGATTGAGCCCCTAGTGCTGACCCAACTGCTTCTGTCTCAACCCCTAAGAACCAGTTCCTACAATACACACAACTCCACACTTCAGCGATGCAGGCTTAAACTCTGGAACCATGCTTCATGCTGCTCCTTTTCTCGTCCTATATCCAACTCACAACACCACCTATGAGAATCCTATCACTTTCCTGTCCACTTCCATCCTTGCAAGTGCCCCCATCCCACAGGCAAATCACAGCATTCACTTCATCCTAAGCCAAAGCCCTTATAATAAGCACTGCTCACACGACACGACCATTTCCTCTCTTCTCCTCTAGTCACCAGCCTCCTTCTCTCACTAGGGAAAGCAGGCACGCTGCTGCCTCCAGGCCTCTGCACTGCTCTTCCCTTTGCCTACAACACGCTTCCCTCTGCTAGCCACAGGGCTCTTCCCCTCCCCACTTCTGTAAATCTTTCCTCAAATACCACCCTTTCAATGGTGGTTTGAATGGGACATTCCTTGAATGTACCTGCAACCCTTGCCAGCCTCAGAGTTCTCCAAAGCACTTACTGCTTTATAATGTATCTATTTATTTGTCCTCTATTTACTTATTTATTTGCTCTTAATCCATGTCTCCCTGCTAAAATGTCAGCTCTATGAATGCAGGTAGTTGCTTTTAACTAAGACTACTATGTGCTGTGACACCGGCACATGGTGAAGATTCAAGAAACACCTGACAACCAAATAATCATGCTTGGAAAACCATATGGGCTTTCTTTCACTGATCCTATGAAGGCCAGACCATAAAGCTGCAGTGCTACAAACTCTAAGCAAGGGATGGTTAAGAATGCTGATGGGGTTTAAAGACACAGACCAGTTCTGCCCAAAGGAAAATTCAAACCATAAAGAATTCTAAATTTCCTAGCAGTAAAAAGGGAATAGAAGTACAAGAGGGGAAATTAATGTTCATGTTTTATTTATTTTCCAAAGCAAATTCTGTAATGAAATTCATTCAAAATTAATCAAATATTTGCATCTTTTTAATATTGTCTTTGAAATATGAAAGTCTTTGAACACTTTAGCCAGGGCACATCTCCACTAGCACTGCACACACTGCAAGTAATCAGTAGCTATGTGTAGTCAGCAGCTGCCACCTCAACAGGACAGCACAGATTTGGACCAAAATGAAATAATCCCATTGCTGGGAAGACTTCTATAAATTAATTATTCATTGTTTTTAACTTAAGGGTCTCAAGGATCCAGTACAGCCCCAAGAATTACTAGCTTTCTCAACACAGTTTCAAGAGATACAGCAAAAGAATATTCATTTTTATTCTGAGAAACCATTTATATCAGCACAACTTAATGCTTATGCAGTTGTTCTGACCTGAAAAAACAAGTGCCCTTCTTGCTCAGGCTTTTCAATCAATGAAAAGTTAAGTCCAGAGAGACTCTGTAATCCCAGCAACATCAGTATTTTATAAAATCATTGTTTTCCCAAGAAAAGGAGAAAACAGACATGGTTATTTTTATACAATGGAATACTACTCAGCCATATTAAAGATAAACTTGAGACTTTTACAGATGCAACTTGAGACCATACGCATCAGCGAAATAAATGAAACTCACATGGGTAAACCTCGTACTGTCTCCCCGGTGTGAGAAATTGAAAGAGTAAATAAGGTCTAAAATGCACAACAGATATTGTGAAATGCGAAGAAACTGTTAAAAAGGAAAAAGGAACTAGGGTGGGGAAAGGAAGAGAGAGAAAAGAATGCAAGCTAGTTACACTATTACTGTCTCAGTTCATAGAAAAGGTTGGAGCTTACATCTACCCATCGGACAGTTATTTATGCCCAGAGCTTGTCCTGCGTAACCTCTTCCAAGATAACATGCAATGTATCAACTACTGCTATTCTACCATCTGGTTATGAACTTTTACCTTTTCTCCACAGAGTAAAAAAATAAAAATTATTTTCAAATAGAACTATTAAAGTTCAATTTCTACAAAAGTGGTATTTATTTCAGCTTAACTAAACTTCATCCTGCATTTACACACAATTTTTCTATATTTGCACTTAAAAACCTATTATCAATTCTCTTACCAATACTTTTGCACTTCATAATGTAAAAGTAAAGCCGAACACTAAAGAATGCTTTTAAATGCTTAAGTAATCATCTAAATCTCCACTATGCTTCTTAAAAACTTGTATACAAAATGTTTTCATTACTTTTTTATCAACAGAGGATGACGTTTTCCCAGAAGCTCACTATTTAAAATATTTATTATTCAGTAACACAACTTAAAGAACCCAGTTAAAGTACATATTTTAAAACTTTAAAGTTACAACACATCACTTGTTTTAAGGAGTAAAACAAAACATCTACTCACTCAGCTTCCAGGTTGTCCTCAATCATTTCCTGAAGCAGGTAGTGCTGAGCTCAGTCAGTGAGGCGGAGAAACATCCTAATTCTTCTAGCTCTGAAAATTATTTAAGCTCCTGTGTGAGAAAGAAAACTACAATTATAACCAAGAGAAGCCTGTGGCAAGTGACTGCGTGGATAAGCCTGTTTGTTTGTTTAAGTGAGGGCTCCAAGCAAGTTAATTGACAGCCCTGCAGTACTGGGACCCAACAGGGAAATACTTGGTATTACAACAGCTTTTCTGTTTTACAAAATTTCAGGAAAAGAGCACTGTGGGCTGTAACCCCAACTACTCAGGAGGCTGAGGCAGGAGGTTCCAAGTGTTCCTGGCAGATTTTGTCTCTTATAGTATGTCACTGACTTAAAAAAAAACATTTAGTATGGTCTTCATATTTTTCACTTTTCAGAAAGGTGCCACAAAGTTTTTCCAAGTTTCATTCCAATAACCTGAAATCCTCTTTTTAGCCAATTCTTCTCTACTGGTACATGTTTGAAAAGAAAATGCTCTTTATAGGTGGTGAGAAATCTGGTAAGCTCAAAGCTTTTTCTGTTCCAGAGTAGTCACAATCTTATGCTCATCCCACACACAACAGATGTAGCCCCCACCCCCGCCCCCTGCGCCATTCACCAGGACACACTCCAGCACACGAAGCCTTTTCTCACAACAGTCTCTCAGTACAACTGCGGCCTTAAAGCATTTCAAAGGCTTCCACTGCTCTTGGGGTTATCACCTGCACTCTGGGACATGATCATCCAAGCCCCGCGTGGCCTGTCACCTCTTACTGTGTGGGTGTGGGCTGCGGGAACCTTCCCCCTTACCCCCAGGCTTTTCGGAGACCAGCTCCCCGGCAGCTGCTCCCCTTAGTTCCCATCATCTTTCCTACAGCAGAAGCCTCCATCTGCCTCTAGGGGAAGTTACACCAGGCTGTTCTCCCTCTCTCGAGAACACTGCACTGTTCCCGCAGAGCTCACCCAGACAGGTACTATTCCTCTGTGCTTTGGAAAGCCTTTACCGCCCAACCACAGAAACTCTGTGAGCAAGCGGAGATCACGCCTGTTTGATTTACCCCTCAGCCAACTTCACCCAAGCTCATTCCTTTGCATCCAAGCTCATTCCTTTGCATTCCATGAACTTCCATGTTTGTCCAATGAATAGGGAAGGGGGTGAACTTCCATGTTTGTCCAATGAATAGGGAAGGGGGTGCAGTGGCAAAGGCCAATCTGTTACTTTGTTATCTATGCCCCAAATGTGCCATAATCCTAAATCCAACTAATTAGAATGCTACTGCACAGGGAGATGAGTCTATGTCTCCCCTCTACAAGGAAAGAAGAGGAGCAAAGAAGGGAGACAGAGGAAGACAGGGATAGAAGCCAGCCTACCCTTTAGCCCCTCACACCCCTCATCTCTCTAATCGAGCCTTAGAGGAATGCTAAGCACTCAGTGCCCCTGTTCTCTCAGCAGCTGCTTCCTGTCTTCACGTGAGCTTGGTCCACCCTGGCTTTCATCTCACTGCTCCCCAGAGGTTGCTCCTGGTGAATGTTTTCAGACTTCTACTCGAAAAACACAAGCACCAGTACTGTGATGGGCACTTGGAACTGTAAGGCAGGTAGCACTATTATGATGGCTTACATCCAGATGTGCCTCTAAAGCCTCGGGCACTTGTGGGAGGGGCTTGGGGAGTAACTGGCTGGCAGTGTGACCCGGGATCCCAGGTGTGTGGTCCTGGATTAGCCAGCTACTTGGTTTAGTACAGTTCTGGGTGTGGACTGTGTATTTAATGAATAGGGAAGAGCCAACCAGAGTGCCTACAGCCTGGATGGAATAAGAAGGGGTGAAGAAGGTTCGTGGCCCCTCTCTGCCACGGACTGTTTCTCCTCTGTGGTGCTCGTGGCCTCCCTCCCCTGCTTTGGAGCAGGCCAACTCTGGACTGAAATCTGTACAAACTGTGAACAAAAATATCTTTTCTCCTTTAACTTGTGGGTGTCATGTATTTTTGTCCCAGCAATGAGAAAGTAACTAAGACAACTGTCATCCCCAAAGAGACATTCACTGAATTTATTTAAAGGCACTTGGATGAAAAGCAGCTGCAACCACTTTTGCTGCCCTAAGGGTTAATTTCCAGTCCTCACCTCACTGGACCTATCGAGCAGTGCCTAGAGCTGATCACCTACCTCTTATCTGAGCACGCCCTTGGCCTGGTTTCAGGCTCCCACACCCTCCGAATTCTCCTCCCACTTCAGCAGCCACTCCTCAGCCTTATTTTCCCAACTTCTGCGTGCCGAGAAACTTAGGATCAGTTCTCATGCTGCTTTTCTTTCCCCTTCCTTTCTTAATGTCACAGGTGACTGAATCCAAGGCCTTGTGCATGTGCTTACCGCTGAGCTATACAGCCATCCCTGGTTATTTCACTTTGAAACAGGACCTCACTAAGCTGCCCAAGTTGGCCTTGAACTCAAAATTCTCCTGCGTCGGCCTTCAGAGTTGCTGGGGTTAAATGTGCACCACCATGCCGAGCGAGCCCTCTCGTATTTCTCTTCTCTGCACAGTCTCCTCCTAATCATTTTAATGGGTCTCATCACTATCCATATGCCTTTAAGAATACGGCCTCTTCCCTGACCTCAAGGTGTACCCATTCAGCGATCTCTGAATCTTCTAGCCATTCCACCCTGAGTATCACTGCCTACTGCCGGGTCCCTGATGTCCCTTTCAGTCTTTCTGAAGGCTTCACCTCATCTCAGTGGACAATTGAATCCCTTAGTTGCCCTGGACTTTTTCTTCCCCTCCCATCTCCTGTGCAGTGCAGCAACGAACCGTGTTAAGTATCTTTCTTTTTTTCTTTTTCTTTTTTTCAGAACTCAGGATTAGACCCAGGAACTCCACACTAAGCTACATCCCCAAACCCTTTTTAACTTTTTTGAGACAAGGTCACTATAACACTGAGGCTGTGCTGAAACTTACAATCCTCCTGCTGCAATCTCCATGAGTGATGCCATTACAAGCCTGTGCCACCACACCCCACAGCAGCATTAGCTCTTAAAAATGCTCCTGAATCCTCCCTACTCCCACACTGTCCCTGCCATCCACCCACAACTTCTTCATCTCCATTTAGAACACCGCAGTAATCTCCCGGCTGGCTGTTACCACACTGGTGGTAGTGAAACTATGGAATGTGTGTTACTCGTTTTTCTTTCAAGACAAAAGATGTTAGTTTACGAGGTTTTTTAAAACTAAAATTTTAGTGCTTGCTTAGGTAAGCGCAGGGGCCAGGGCTCGATCCCTGGCTCTGCATGCCACGTCGGCCCCGCCCCCGGGTGCGCTGAGCTGGTGATGGAGTCCGGGTGTGGTGGCGCACATCTGTAATCCCAGCACTTGGGAGGCAGAAATCAGGAGGATCACTACGGGCTGTGTAGTGAGACCCTGCACCAAAAAAAAAAAAAAAAAAACCCTAAAACTTCAGTATTTCCATTCAATGGCAGTGTTAACATTCTGCAATAAGTAAGGGGATTCTTTGAGCACTAATCCCTTAAAGGTTCATCATCACTGCCCTACACTGTTTTCACACGAAAAGGCCAAATGGAATCAGCGTAACAAAATTATAACATGTTGCATCTTTGCTCAAAATCCACCACCCAGAGTTAAGGTCATGATGCCTAAGGCCCATGGCCCACCCTGAACGATCACTCTTCCTCACCCTTCCTCTTCGTGGCTTCTCAAGGATGCACACACACTCATGCTCATGTTGTGCCCTCTCTACGCAGCACACTTCTCCACAGAGCTCCAAGGCCTGCTCTCCCCTACTGCCAGCGTTAGCCTGCCAGGAAAGCCTGCGCCAGCCCCACAGCTGCATACAGCCCCTCACCACCACCACATCACGCTTTCAGCTCCTCTTGTTTGGATTATTTTTGTTTTTGCACCCATTCACGTTCCCTCCAATAAGTGCCACCCCCCTTCCAACTCTTACAAGAATTTAAACTCCCTAAGAGGGCTTCTGTTGTTCTCCACTGTATCCCCCAGTGGCAAGAACATGCCTAGCATGTAACATGTCCCTGGCACATACTCAGTAATGAACAGTTTGAAATGATGAGCTAATCCTACCGTGAGCACACAATTCAGCTGCATTGGTGGCCCTTTTGGTTCTGAGTAAACTCCCAGAGAGGTTGGACTCCTCAGGTACAATTCTGCACAATAACTTGCCCACGTATTACTGTAATGATGAGCACAGCCATTCTTCCACTTTTAGTTTCCTTATATTTGTTATTAACTTTAGGATTTAAGCAGAACATTTTGAGAAGAGACAGTGGGATCACAATGGTCAACACTAAATGTTCTAAAATGATCCCACAGTTGCCCAGTTGGATCCGGGGTCGGGGGGGCTCTCTACTGACCAATGCTTTGCCTGTGCACGCTATTTTGACTGAGCTGGGCTGGCGCTCTCACTGTTCCCTGCTGCGCTGTCTGTGAGGGGACTTTATGTGGATACTGAGACACTCAAGTGGGACGGCAGTAAGACACTGAGTCCACCAGTGGCTGCTTTCTTCTTGGACAGTGCTTTAGTCGTCTTCTCAGGCCTATCTCTAATGGCCTCAGAGGCACATTTCAGTACCCATGCAAGTATTTTTCACCTTCCTCTTCACAAGCAAACAAACCCATCTTCCCAGAGCTCCCTGACAATCACAGGACTCCTTCTTGAATCCCCAGATTCTAGGCTCCATTTGTTCCTACTGAACTCCATGTTAGAAATTTTAATGAAGCTTTTTGTGCTGAACTAAACTGGCACAGTAAGGCTGAGAAAAATATATTTTGACCCAATTATTCTACTCTCTAACACTATTAAACTTTGCTTCATTTCACCAAAAAAAAATCACAATCATTTGCATTATTTCCTGAACTTTCAACTACAGCTTAAATAACAAAAACTATGCACTGTCAACATGAATTATTGGTGTTTTTCTTAGGAGTTGATATAAATCAACACTGACAGCAGCTCAGTGGCATAAGCATCTGCCTGGCAAGCACAAGGTCCTGAGTTCAACCCCCAGTACAAAAAAAAAAAAAAACCACTGATAAAATCAAGACAGGAAATACTTATTTTCTCAACATACCTAAAAATGTGTATGTGTATGACATAGTGCAAAAATTGTAGAAGAATTATTATGTTATCAGTAACGAAGGAAAGGATGAAGAACTATCTTTTTAATGCCAGGCCTTTTATCCACATTATCACATTTCATCCTAATAAAAACCTTTATGGTAGGGAAGGATATCTTACCAGATTTCAAAATTATCCAAGATAATTTCCTTAAACCCCAATGGCACACCTTACATTGCTGCCTAGTGGTGAGCTGGCTCAAGAGGAAGAAATTATTAGTCATTATGAACGGGTGATAACACCTATATTAGAACTGTTGTATTTTAGGGAAACAGATGTGACTAAAGTCCATACATACAAGTGAAATAAACCAGCCTTGAACGTGCCAACATCACATTTTCTCCCTAATGTAAGAAGCTGAAAGAGTTAAATAAAACCTGAAATGTACAATAGCTACTGTAAAATGGGAAAATGCTCAAAAGGAAAGAGAAACTGGAATGGGAGAAAGGAAAATAAACCTACGCACATTAGTTGACAGATATGCCACTGCTATCAGCTCATTGCAAGGATAGACATACACCAAATTGCTTTATCGATTTCTCATGCCTGTACCTTGTTTTATGAGCAACAGATAACAATGCACAACAGACTGAACATTGTTATTCTCCTACAACTTGTTTTGAAATTTTATTTATTTATTTAGTTCGGCTTTTAGGGAAGGGTCTATAGAGCATTCAGGGTCTCACTACTAGATCGAACTCGTAGTGATCTGCCTGTTTACAGCCTCCCAAGTGCTGGGATTACAGGTGTGTGCCACCACGCCCAGTCTCAACTGCCCTCTCAGCATGCCCTGGGGGTAGGGCCAGCACAGCAGGCCTGCGGATGGAGTCCCGGCCCCTGAGCCTGCTTGCAGGTGCTTTAATCTGCTGCGTTGAGTTATTTGGCCAGCCCTTGTTTTGAAGTTTTATACCACTGTTTTTATTATTTTTCTTCTCTGTAATACAAAAAAAAAGAAAAAATCATATTTGACAAACATGTTAACGATCTATCTTAACCCTATAGAGCAGACTAAGATTTTGTTTTTGATGCCAGGGATCGAACTTGGGGGTGCTTGTGAAGCAGGTGCTTACAGTGCTGCGCTATCTTCCCAGCTGCCTAAGATGTTTTAACCCTTTTCATGGGCCCAAACAATACAAACAGGACTAAAAAGAAGCTCTACTATAATAACCATAATGAAATTTTTCAGTTTGGGTTTTTATGGAAAAGACAGCTAGTTGGCTATATATTATCCTCAACTATTTCAGGCACAAACTATTCTTCTATGTACACTGGTTACAAAGACAAGTTACCTTCTGCTATGAAAACTTGTATTAATGAACACAAGCCTTGAAAAAGAAATTCTATTGTCGCCCTGCCCATGAGGTGGACTGGACTACAGATCCATGAAAAATGTGTTCCCTTCCTTCAGGGCTGAAGAGCTTCATATTAACCATTAAAATAAAGTATCTTCACTTGTCATTTGCTAGAGAACTTGAAGAGGAACAGAAGAAAATTAGCCCTGATGCAAAAGCTACAGTAACAGCACTGAGTATTCTGTAGAAAAATAAACCTAATTGGTCCTATTCACCGGGTGGTTTTCTGAAGTCCTTTCTTAAGGAGAGGCCCAGGAGGAGCACAGACCCAGAACCAGGCGCCCTCAGCATTCCCCGACTCCCCTGCCCTGTGCAGTACACAGCTCCCGCCTGCCTCCCCGAGACCCCAATCCGCACAGGCTGCACTCCTGGGTCTTTTACATAACTGTGGTTAAAGATATTTTTCACTAAGTTCTTTAAACAAAGGCTCACGTGATGAATTTCTCTCAAGTTTAGTTCCAGGAAACATTTGGTTGCTGCAGATGTTTACACGCTTCTGGTTGTCAGCACACGAAAACTATTCTGCTTCTATTGCTCACTTCAGCAGCTAGCAAGTATCAAATCAAACACAACGTCCACATCTTTCCAACACTGATACAGGAATACTTAATTCAACTTTTTTTCAGGTGAGGCTCTCTGTACATAAAGCTGCTTACCACTCAACTTGCAATGCGCAAGTTGCTTGAAAAGTGTCTTCAGAAGTGTGAAAAGCTACAAGATCTAAAAAGTAAAAAACATGTATAATGTGGATCTGGTACGTTCCCCATAGAAAAAAAGAGAAAAGTACTACGGCAGTGGTGCCAAACCGAGGGCATGCACGCCACAGTGGACCCGTGGGCCCTCTCAACACACGAGCCGAGTTGTCCCAGCAGCCCAGCATCGGTTACTGCTGCTTTTCTCTGAACCACAATCTCGGTAATTAACTGCAGCATTGTACTCTGCAGCAAGTACTGCGTTTGGGCTTGTGGCCCGCGCACTCGGTCTGCAAAAGGTTCACCACCCCCATACTATGGACTTCCACATAGGTAAAAATCCTTCAAAGGGGCCTGGGAGATGGCTCAGTGGAATAAGCGCTTCCCTGGCAAGCGCAAGGGCCTGAGTTCAATCCCTGGTTCCACCAAAAAAAAA
>NW_004524591.1:26394146-26399131 GCF_000260255.1 Octodon degus | reverse complement strand
AAGTCCTCACCCCATGACTGCATGAGGCTTTGGGGGGACAACTAGACACAAACCATAATAACGCCTCACCATTTAAGGTGCTCAGGAGTAAGTGACTCCTTGTAAGGGACTTCCTCAACAGGTATCTGAAACTTCAATCAAAATCTTGAAGGAAAATGGTCATTATGCTGCATGTGTACCCTGCCTTCTTAAAATACAAATGTTAACAATGACATTATCCAAATGTAACAATCAGGACAAGGAAAAATGTATTCTAGAAAGATAAAATAAGAGTCTTAAAAACATCTATATCTGTAAGTCAAAGAGGTTAAACTGAGCCACAAATCTGACCATACATTTTCCTGATAAACTAAGAAACACACACACACACACACACACACACACACACACACACACAAATCAATTGTAGAAATAACCCCGAATATGATGGAAAAGTCTTATTTGTCCTGGTACTCAAATCTGAGAAGTAGTTTTCTAGCAGATCATTATACAACAAATACACCGCGTTCCTCGATACTGTCCCTGAAAGATATAATGACTCATCCACAAGTTTTTTATAGTATATAACAAATACAGCAAAAATATAAAGCTCTCATAATTTAAATAAATAAAAATAAATCCTAGAGAGTCGGCCTAGTAGTGCTTCTCCTTTTTCTTTCTTTTTTTTTTTTCTGGTGGTACTGGAGATTTCGCTCAGGGCCTTGTGCGTGCCAGGCAAGCACTTCCTACATCCCCACTCCAGTGCTTCTTATATTAATGAAAATTTTTATTTTTACACTGCCAAATGCAATAATTGCAGTGTTTGACTATGTATTTACTTATTGCTAGTGGGGACTGAACTCAGAGCCTTGCATGCTACCAGTGACCTACATCCCCAGCCCTGAGTTTTAAAATATATTTAATTTTAATAGCCATATTAAAATGGCAAATATTTACATATTAGACACTGCAAGCTGAAAGTACTGTTTTTATTACTAAAGTTATTTTGAGGGCTGGCCAATGTATATAGAATATGACAAAATTTTTAAATGTATAGTGTATGTGTTTATGTTCAAATTTATCATTTATTTACAGGTGATGAAAATAAAGTCTTCTACATGATTAAAAAAGTAGAAATAGAGGGCAATAAATGAGAATTAAAAACATTTAAAAAGTTGTATCACGTACAGGTATAAATTCTCTATGATGAATGAGATCATTATGTGTATCTAAAATGCACCAATAAAATCTAATTGGAGAAAAAAAAGCTCAGATCAGTGCCAGTGAATATTTTATTTCTGTATTTTGCCTGAAGGCCCTGTGTAGTGCTCATGCAGGACCTCAGCTCTCCAACTACTGAAGGACACATACACAACAGCCACCTCCTCAGGAAGCACAGAAGAAAGTGCAGGGGGCCAGCAGTCCATTTCCGGTGTGTTGCCTCAGGGGTGGAGTCCTCACAGGAATCCCCAGGGTCATCCAGGAGCTATTTTCTCTGGCATCCAAATGACAGCTCAGGTGCAAGGAAACGAAATCACAAGGGTACGTGCACAGCCCTGCCAGTTATAGAAGCCAGAGTATCAAATGGTTTCAACCACAGCCTCTAGAGTTCCCATGAAGGCCAAACTTATTTCGGAAAGGTGAGCAGTCCCATAGAAGCACAAAGTGACAGCTTCTAACCAAGAATCAAGAGTAGAGTCCACGGTGTAGTTCCTTCCAGTTCAGTTACATTTACCAAACAGAAGTATGGTTACCACAACAACGTTGCCTAGCAACATGATTGGGGAACTGAACACAAAGTTCATCCAAGGTCAGTTTTGTCCTAAAAGAATGATAAATGGCTTTGGTCTTTGTTTAGCCATCTTCATATCTGAAGAAAAAGAAATAAAACATTCTAGCATAACAGGAATTAAAAAAAAAAAAGAATTCAGTTAATTTTGTTTAAAAAAATACAACAAAATAAGTGAAATATTTCTTTGAAAAGCTAGGACAGGTAACAAAGATGACTACAATTATCACTTCATTCAACAATATAATGTAGATCTTAATGCAATCAAAGTAGAAACATAAAAATTTTAATAAAATAAAAACTTTTACCTTCAAATAATCCATCTAGAAAAGGTCTTAGTGTAATCAAAGTAGAAACCTAAAAATTTTAATAAGATAAAAACTTTTACCTTCAAATAATCCATCTAGAGAATTATAAAGGAAAACTATTAGAAAAAAATAAGTTCATCAATGTTGTTGAATATAAGATCAACATATAAAAATTAGTAATCCCTGTAAGCCAAAAATCACTTTCTAATTATAGGACAAGTAATTTAAAATGTCAACTAAAACGGTAAACTTTCCAATTGTTGAGTTTTATCAAAAAAAAAAAAAAAATGTAAAGGGCTACAAAAAAAATTTACTAAGTGAAGAAATACACTATGCTTGTGGATGAAAGAGTAATTATTCCTAACGTGAACTTGAGTTCACCATGATTAGAATCAAAATCGCTCCAAAATTTTTTAATAAAATGCAGTAGGTGGATTCTGAAATTGTTTTTTTTTGGCGGGGGGTGGAACTGGGGATTGAACTCAGGCCCTTGTGCTTGCCAGGGAAGTGCTTATTCTACTAAACCATCTCTCCAGCCCCCTAAAATTCATTTTTTAAAAAGGGTCAAGTATAGCCTTGATAAATTTGAAGAACAGTTATGTAAAAATATGATAAAATGGTTAAGATTTATACTATGGTTAAAATGGTTAAGATTTATACTGTGATAATATGGTTAAGATTTATACTATGATAATATGGTAAGGATAAATGAAATAGCCAGAAAAACTCATTTATATTCAGAAATCTGATATGTGCTAGCAGCTAACAATGTAAATCAGTTTAATCTATGAGGAAATTAAGTCCCTGTCTCACACCACAGAGAAACATTTCCAGGCTAGTCTTAAATAATAAAAAAATAAAACTTCAAAACTTTTAGCAAAACATGTCCTTGGGATAATGATTTTTTTTTTTTTAGGGAAGGATCTACAGGGTTACACTATGTAGATCGGACTCATAGTGATCTGTCTGTTTGCAGGCTCCCAAGAGCTGGGATTACAGGTGCATGCCACCATGCCCAGTTTCAATTGCCTTCTCAGCTGGCCCCGGGGGCCGAGCCGGCATCGCAGGCCACAGGAATTGAAGCTCCGGCCTTCGGGATAATGATTTTTTAAATGAAATGTGAATAGTAGAGATTATTATAAAGTTATAGACTGATAAATCAATGTATTTTAGGTGACAATTAACAAAATGAAAAGGTAATCTAAAGAATGAGAAGACATGGGCTAGAGATGTAGCTCTGGGATAGAGCTACATCGGGCATATGTGAGCCGCAAGGTGCCATCTCCAATATTGGGAGGAAAAAGAAGGTAAAAACTGAGGAAGTAATTGTTGAGGATTTAACATCCAAAATGCTCTAATTAATAAAAATAGCAATCTATTATTACCCTAAAAACTCTTATGTCTACTTTCAGGATAACATCAACAAGCACCATTAAAAATTTATTGGTCACCAGGTACTATGCTTGTTCCATAAAACACAACCCTGAACAAGATAGTTCCTGCTTCCAGAAAGGTCACAGTCAACTGTGGCTCTGACCAATAAGCAACCTATCACAACGGTGTGGCAAATCCAGGACAGGACATATATGGCGGCGAACTGGGAGGGAAGGATCAAACAGCCAAATGCCTTTGAATGCAAATAAGGAGAAATCCCAACTCAACCAAGATGCATTACTCTCACTTAAGAAATCCCTGAAGAAGATCACCCGGTGGGGCCGGCCAGGGCACAAGCTCCAGCTGTTTTCCTGCTGTTCCATCCCTAACATGACCAGTGCTTGGCTTGCTTCCTTCATGGCTGCAAGATGGCTGGGCGTGGCCCACAGAAGAACAGTTTCAGCACGAAAGAAAAAAACCTTTTCTGATGCTCCTTCTATCTCAGGGCCAGGACAAAGTCACATGCACATGCTTCAAACATCACCTGGGAAGAATGCAGTCTTCCTGACACTTGAAGACTGTGGCTGGGCATGAACTCACCTTACCCACAGTATGTGGACTTGCAGGGAACAGTGAATTCATAAACAAATTAAGGTTCTGTTAGGAAACAAGAGAGCAGCTGAATTTGGCTGTCCACTTAGTTTCAGCTACGTGGGAGTGTGGGGCAGGAGATGGTGAGTTCAAGGCTAGCCTGAGCAACCCGGAAAGACCTGTCTCAAAACAAAACAAACAGGCCTGGAGATCTAGTTCTTTGTGTGTGCAGGCCCTGGGTCGAATGCTGAACAACTCCTATACACACCAAAAAAGAAAAAAAGTAAGAAGGTAGTGAAAGCTTGTAGAAATAGCAAAACAGAAGCTTGGGATTGCTAAGTAGTATTCCCTATGTGCATAGTATTAACAGGCTGGAACATCAAGAAATAACGACCACCTACGCCTAAGTAGCAGCATGTACATGTTTAGAATTTTAATAGAGAAAAACGTCACAGAAGTGAAACTGATACACCATAGGGTAAATCACATCACAGACTAATGAGGTAGTTCAGGTTGTAAAAAACCACTAACAGTTTCATTTTTATTTAAAGGCACAAAAGTAAAAATTTAGAAGAGAAAATGTAAGCACCGACCTGCAACAGAGACTACGGAACAATGAGGAAAACGTACGCTTAAATATAAGATGTCTTCCCAACATGTAGCCTAGGACCTAAAGTTCAAAATCGCTCGCAACATACTGGTTGAATGGTGATTAAATGAATGAGTAGACAAACTGAGATTTGAAATACTATCAAAAATTGCTTTAAAATGATTTCTTTAAAAAGTTGCTTATCAGAGGAAACCTGTGACCAAAACTATTTCTGATAAAAACTCTAGTGTAAAAAAAAACATAGGCCCGGGGAGATGGCTCAGTGGAATAAGCGCTTCCCTGGCAAGCGCAAGGGCCTGAGTTCAATACCCGGTTCCACCCAAAAAAAAAAAAA
>NW_004524591.1:26365360-26394026 GCF_000260255.1 Octodon degus | reverse complement strand
CTCTAGTTTCCAATTAATAGCATGGAGGCATTTGACACAATGTGTGGTCAGTCAGAAGGCCATGAAAGTCACATGGGCACAGGCATGACCTGGAGCCAGGGCCTCAACAACTAAACACCAGAAAGAGGTTCACTGCTAAGCAGCAAGTATTACACACAAGCTTACACATTTTGTTCACTTTATTTACAAAGAATGTCATGTACATTGTTCACTTTATTTACAAAGAATGTCATGTACATTTAAAGTAGTATTGCGTGTTTTAGACTCATTTGTCACGCATCCTTACACAGTCAACCTCGTTCAATCCTGAACCCTAAGAAGCTTTCACAGCTGCAATGTTGTCTCTAGATTTGTTTTCTAACTCAACAGGACAGAGCCAGGACCTAACACGTGAACGCCAGGCTCATGGGCTCTGCGGCCTCCTCAGGGCCGACTGTACAGAACAGCAATTTTTGTGGAAGCTTTCTGTTTGTTAGTCTTTTGGGGTTTTTGCCACAGGATCTCACAAGAAGTTCAGGCTGGTCTGCAGCACACAGTCTTCCTGCTGCCTTACCGCACCCCAAGTGCTGGGATTAAGGGCACACTCTACCACACCCAGCTCAGTTCTGTGTATTTAATACTTAGGACAATTCTGTGCCAAATTCATCTAGTAAAGTATCACATATGATTCCTGTATTCTAATTTTCTTCTATACATGTAATGGTGATACCTCCAACATGTCAGCTATTTACAACCACACCAAGCCCACAACTGCAGCAAAGTATTTACAAAGCTAGGTCCTTATCACATGCTTCTCCAACGTTTCCATCATTTCCCTCAATAATCCATGAGAAGCTAAACGTCAAAGCTTCTTTATTTTGGTTTCAATTATTTGGTTTTAATTACTGTTTGTCACATCTTATGTGTTATTTAATCTTAAATGCACTCCTAGCAACTTTACTTACCACTCTGATTTTTTTTTTTTTTTAATACCAGCTCTTGATACGCAGCTCAGAGTTGTAGCAAACCTTCTGTCTGAGCCTCTCCAGCACTGAGATTACAGGAATGTGCTACCACACCCGGTTTTGGCGGCTGGCATGGCTCAGTTCCAGAGCCAGCATGGCATGTTATCCTGGGGATCAAACGCGGGTCCTTGTGCTTGCCAGGAAGGCGCTTATGCAGCCCAAGCGGTCTCCCTGGCCCTGCCATTCTGCTTTTCTATGACCCGTCGCCGTCATCCACTAAGGATGTGGGTAGCACAAATAGCAGGCTGTATGTTTTCAGAGAACCGTAACATTTTAGACACACGTAGTCTGAGTAAGCGTTTAGGGATGAATATGGTAAGTACATAAAAATCTAGACAAGTAAATAATGCCCTCTGGCCCCATAAAAAGGTAACTACCAATAGTAGAAAAATGAAAAGTTGTGCTAGAAACAAAAGGCAACTACAGATTATATAGCTCAGTTGTGAAAATATATTCAAAGTCCTAACACAGTGCTGAGGGCCAGGGCTATAGCTCAGGGGCACAATGCTTGCCTGGCAACTGCAATATCATGAGTTCAATTCCTGCTACAAGGGAAAAAAACTCTAGAATAAGATAATACAGAATATTATTTAGAATTTAATTATAATTACCATGAAAGGGGAGAAGCCCTATACATATGGAGTGGGGGTGATAGGAAAGATAAATTATCTACTGAAAGAAGTAAAAATCTATGATTATCTGATAAGTCATTATACATCAAATGGGTGATAGTGACCACCTGCCAGATCAGAAGAGAAATACAGCCAAAAAGATAACGGTCTACCTGATTTTAAAGCTTGTGTGCATTCCTCTACATCTCCTATCTGAAACAATCCTATTATTTTCCTGAACACCATTATCGATCTCACTCCTGGGTCCCAATGGCTTCAAGCCAAAGAACAAATTGTAATTCGTTATGCATGCATGTACACATATATACAAGCAAACCTGGTTTAAAAAAGTCTAATTCTTTTCCTAATTATTTACAAATGTTTGATTTACTAATAAGTAGCTCCTAAAATTATGGCTAATGAAGTAGGCATTATTAAATGATGAACAAATTTAGGTATGATTAAAAAGCGAAGTTCCTTGTTTTCTTTTTTTGGCCATACTGCTGTTGAACTCAGGACCTTCATTAAATTGCATTCCCAGCTCTTTTTTTTTATTTTGAGTTAAGTTCTTGTTAAGTCACTGAGCTGCCAAGTAGGGCTTGAGCATGCAATGCTCCTGCCTCAGCCTCCCCCAGTACTGCAACTATAATTTTTTTTAAAGTGAAGGTCCTAATCCATCAAGAAATATAACACAGTAAGCTAATTTCTGTAACTAGCAAGTAAACTGTCACTAGATGGCACTGTACTAGATACTTTTTAAAAATTAATACAATATGATACAAATTGCTTCATTAAAATACCTTCAAACTTTCTTGGCTTTAAGGTTATCCCATGGCTTTTAAAAATAAATATAGCTCCATGAAAAGAAAACAATGATATGATCAAGTTGACTAATTTTGAATTCAGTATCTTAATTTTTCTAGTATTGTCTAAGCAGAAATAATTGTTTCTTCTGCTTTCAGTACAAAAAGTAAACACGCAGTGCATTTAGTGATACAAATGTCATGGTTTCTACCGTTACCAATTTGGCAAAGGAGAACTATACTTTCCAGAATCCCTTCCATATAAGGTTCTAGGCTACAGGGCCCCAAGAGGAATTTACTAGAGATCTTGAAGGAGGAACTGTGGCAACAGCCATTTCTTGAACATTATTTGTCTTCGTGGTTTGGTGTGTGAGACAGGACCCCAGCAGGGTCCAGGATCGCTCTGCTCATCTCCCTCCACATCCAGTTCTCTTTAATAAACACTGAATCTGCTGGAGCACAAGGGGCCCCAGGCCTATCATTACAGGCCTGTGGGGAGATACAGAGATGCTATTCAACGACACATCCTGACTGACAAAGCTACATTTACTCACTGATTATAATGCAGTGAATGATTAAATCAAAGTAGCTTTAATGTACTCAGTATTTTGTTAATTATACAGAATTAGACCAACTTTTGCATACATCAAATGTAGCGGAACTTTTTAAAAGAATAAAACATATAAAGCAGGCATGGTTGTGCATATCTGTAAGCCCAGCTACCCAGGAGACTGAGGCAGGAGGCTCACAAGGCCACCCTGAGCAACTCAGCCTAGGCAAGGTCCACTCTAGAGTACTGCAGCAAAACACACACACACACACACACACACACACACACACACACACATACACACACACACACGGGAGCCAGTGATCTGTTTTGATCTATTTAAGTGAGCTGAGATCACACTTTCTAAGCAAAATAGTGATCTAAGGAAATTCAACTCTACCACTTCTTTATAATCAAATTATTATTATTTTTTTTTTTTCATTTTGCCTGAAAACCTTCAAATGTTTCCAGCCACCCATCCTTAAAAACCAAACCAAGAGCCAACCAATGGCAAATTCTAGTACTGTATGGGATCAGGGTACAGCAGGCTCAGTAACTGTGTATTAAAGGAACTGCTAAGTTGGGCCAGGGATGCAGCTCAGTGGCACAAGTGTGAGGCCCCGAGTCTGACTTCCAGTACCCCCAAAAAAGAATCAGTGAGTTATCTTCATATTGGTAGCAGTCTGACACAGCTCTAACGTCTGACTTACCACCAAGTGATAGAAACAAAACATTAAAGACAACACAGTAGCAACTGCTAGTCCACGTTTGTGGGTAACAAAACAAGGCTCTGAAGTTAGCCCTGTTTTATGTTTTTCCTCTAGTGGTGTCTTCCAGTGTGATATAATCTGGATGACTCTGTTCATAGCTTTCCTACAGATAACCCCCCAAATCCTATCTCTAACCCTGAACTTCCAGTAAAGTCACAGACCCCCAAGGCTCACAAGGAAGCATTCAACTGATCGGTGTGTGCTGCTACTGGGTGACTCA
Source organism: Octodon degus (assembly GCF_000260255.1). Lineage (NCBI taxonomy): Eukaryota > Metazoa > Chordata > Mammalia > Rodentia > Octodontidae > Octodon > Octodon degus. Next base: position 26,390,068 of record NW_004524591.1, on the reverse strand, counting down.
CCGAGTGGAGGGTCTCCAAAATCCTCTACCACCATTGTCTTTTTAGGCCTCTAGCACCCTTGTCACATCGGTACTACTTCACAGGCCCTATGCTGGACTCGTGCTAGATGCATAACCTTGTCAGATTTAGAGCAACTGAATTTTTTCAAAGGTTATATCTAACACATGTCAGCACTAGGGCATGACTTTGGGTTGGGTCTCACTGTTGAACCTGAGTTCTCAAATGACAAACTGTCCATCCCCTCCCCTATTAGATTGGGCAAGTTAAGCATAAGGTCTGCATCGAATTCCTCTTCATATCCCACAGCATATAATACACAATATACTTACATTTAGTATGTGTCAGTAATCATATGTTTTTTTTGTTTGTTTTGCATGTATATATTTGGTACAGGCTCTCACTACACAGCATGGACTCCTAGCGCTATGATTATAGGTGTGCACCACCAGGCCCAGTCTCTGTGGCTGGCTCAGTGTGTCCGGGACGGGGCCAGTGCAGCATCTGGTGCCAGAGATCGAGCCCTAGTCCCTATACTTGCCTAAGCAGACGCTTAGTCCGCTGAGCTGTCTCACCAACCCTAATATATGTTCACTAAATATATCCTAAGTTAGGTAAGGTGTCACCTTCTACCAAAGAACAACTTCTCTTCCAATGTAAACTAAAAGAGACTAAGTTTCAAAAAACTCAAAAATAGTGCAGAAAATGGAAGATCAAAACTAAGGCTAAGGTATACTACAGCTGATACAATTAGGTAGCTGCCCCTCCTGGATCTACTGGGCCAACCCAGCCATTTCTGAGAGGACAACTGGAGAACAGCTTCATCTATAGACAGAAGGCTGTGTTGAACAGGAAAACTTTCTTCCAGTTCTGTGGAGAAGGTTTCACAATGGTTTGTGTCACCCTATCTTCTCCTATGAAGACATCCTACTTTCTCTGAGTAAGAGTCCCCTATTTGGTTCTCTGCAGCAAATAACAGGCTGACAGTTTGTTCAAATACACCCCCCCAAAAAAAAATCACTGTCCTACACCTTGGGAGCAGAAATCCTGTCTACTTTAGACTACACATTAAGCATTGTAATCTCACAGGACTCAACTATCATGATAGGTCTAAAATATTAAAAGGATTCTCTGGAGTCTTCTTCAAATTTTTTCCACTCTGCCCTCAAGTCCCTGGAGTCAGTCCTTTTTAAGTAGCTCTAGCTCTACCTTCCTGATCTAGAATGATTCTTCTCCCAAACCCCAAGGTAAAGAGAGAAGTCCTTTTCCCTCTGGGACTGAGATCTACTGTCTAGAGCTTTCTCTGCAGGTACTGGATCTGCACCCGACCATTTGAGTTCCCCCCTTTTGGAATCGTCCCTCTTCCTGAAAAAAACTCACTCCTGTTCTACTTAGCATGAGTTCTCATTGGTGAAAAGCAAGTTTTCCTCCTGTAACTCTATCCAGAATCACCCACTCACCTGACTCAGTATGTCACATAAATTGTGTATTTTAAAAATATCTTTTGCTGTTATCTTTATTTATTTTTGGTACCAGAATCGAACTCAGAACCTTTTGTGTGCCAGGCAGGCCCTTATGCTGCTGAGCTTTCTCCCAGTCCTTTTGCTGTTATCTTGAACATTACTCCTTCCTTTACATTGGAACAAAACAAGAGTGCATTAACATCTGATTGTAGAGGCCGGAGAGATGGTTCAGTAGAATAAGCGCTTTCCTGGCAAGCTCAAGGGCCTGAGTTCAATCCCCGGTTCCGGAAAAAAAAAAACATCTGATTGTAGTTTAAGTCCCTTGATTTAAGTAGGCAAATGCCCTCCTTTGTCTGACTTTCAGGATGAGAAATTTTTCACCACAGATATTGTTTTTAAATTTAGGGAGTCTAAACAAGAGAGCAGACGTGAGTAAGAGGAGATTCTGTACTTGCTCATCATGCGGAAAATGAAACACTTACAAGAACCAAATATGGCAGAGGGTTTAATCCTATCATTCATAAGAAAAAAATATAAAAAGGAAGGCAAAGAGGAAACATATTCATTCTCCATGATTGTGGTATTATTGGCCTAAGGTAAGATTATAGGACGTTTTACAGGCTCACTGATTTACTGTTCTTTGTTTTCATCATTACAGTAGAATGTAACCTGACCCACTGTAATGATCCCGGAGAACCACTCATCTTCTTCCAAAGCATCCACTGCAAGACTGAACCTGGCTTTGGTACTCCTCCCTCTTTAAACTCATTCCAAAAATGGGCCTCAGAAAATAACTTTCTAAAATCAACACAAACTTCAGATTCTCAGACTCTCTAACAATTGGTCATTGAATGCAGAAGAAACTCAAAATGTGATGCTCCCAAAACTTTCAAAGCAAGGCACTGAACAAAAACATAAAAGATAAGCTCAACCTTCAAACCACACCAAAGCCCACTGGCTTGCTTCCATATGAAAACTCCAATTCTAGAAATAATCACTCTGCAAATGACTGCTCTCTCAGGACCACCCTCCCAAATAACCTTGATATGTCACTGTCATCATTTGCTTCAAAGGAAAATGTTTTTCACCAACAAAGGAATATAAGATTCAAGAATTCAGAGTAACACAGATTAGAAAGCAATAACAACACTTCAACATGGAAAATCTCACGGGATTCAAATACTTCACAGATTACTTGAATAATATTTTGTTTTTAAAAAAGATTTAAATGTACTAACCATTGTTACTCTCCTAAAATCTTGTTTTGAGATTTTGTACCACTGTTTTTATTTTTTTCTTTGTTTCTTTAAAATAAAAATAACTGATGTCAAAAAAAAAAATAAAAAAGATTTAAAATGAGTGGTTTTATATTTTTCATTTTTAGAGTTTCTCCTTTTCTACTTACAATTAAAAGTTTAGTCAAAACAAGCTTTTTTCCTTCAGAAATCTATCTTACCAACTTATCAATTTAGTTCTGTAACTACTCCTGAGATCAATACGAAGTTGGACAAATATACCAGACAGTATTAGACAAATAACACTGTACGCTCAATCAATTAATTATATAACTAATTTCCACTTTGGGCAAACATTTGATTCTTTTCTTAAAAGCTTAAATACTAAATAAGAACAGTTTAATGTTACAAGACCCTTACACAATTTGCTGAACACTAGGAAAATCTTAAACAGCGCAACCTCATTAAATTCAAGGTAAAGAGATTTGATTCCTTCAGAACAACATAATCAGAGGTAGGACGACCTGAAGAGCTGAAAGGTGGTACGGCCAGCCCTGGTTCTGCTGTCATCAAGCTCCTAGCTCGCTTCTTTGCAAAAATATAACTGCACAAGAGCTCCCAAAGCTCTCCGAAATTCAATGGATTGAGCAATGAAGTGAGAATAGTAATCACATCGCCTCCTAGAACTGTCGCAAAGATTCAATGAGTCAAGTAAAGGATTTTCAAGCAATGTAATTCCTGACAGGCGGTAAACACGATGTATGTAAAAATGTGAACTGCCTTCTCTTTTCCCTATGTGAAACTGAAATGGCAGGCCCTGACGCTTGTAAGGCTGTGGGTGACAGTGTTCCTGGGAGTGGGGAGAGGCTATGCCTGGACCCCAGGGGTCCTGCAGGAAATCCTGATACACATTAAAAACACCCTCCCTTTGCACAACCCCTGCACAGTCATTTACTAGCTGTGCTGTCCACGGCAAGGTCTTTCTAGCTTTCCTCATGTCTGCTTCCCCGTCACTAAACCCTGACCCATTTAATCTCTTGCCATGCCACCTCCGCATGTTCTGCAGAACTCCATCATCTGAGGCTGCGCTATTTATTCAAATATGTTGCTACTGAGAATAATCATCTTTTTTGTGCTAAAAGAAAATTATCAACAATAGTTATTTTATCAAAGAATAAAAACTACTCTTTAAAGTGGAACTACAGTCACTGTTGCCAGTGTGGTTTGGTTTCTCTAAATCTTTAGTCAGTTCAAAATCTCCCCCCTCAAAAAAAAAAAATAACACTATCAGAAAAAAATAAAATAAAATAACCATCATCACATTTAGTAGAGGAAACTCAGATTTAATTTCTGGGATTTTCAATGTTTCATTGGAAAACTGTTTGGTGCATTTAATCTTAAACTTTTACAGAAATCTTCAAATATGTCCTATTAAGTATTTTCATGTTTTTTGCTCTATCAATAATTATTTTATTAGTTTGAAAACTGATTAAATATATATATAAGTATATAATGTAAAAATATTGAATTATCTTTCAATTTAGTATTTATATTTGTCAGTTATTATTTCAATATTTCTTCTGTATTAAATTTAAGTTTAGTTCACAAAACATGAATAACAGAATCACATTTAGAAGTAGGAGGTAAAGGTGTAGAAACCTACGTGATCCCTCGCACACCATCGTGGTCTTAGAGGAGTCCTCCACGTGGGAGGAACGGAAATGAAGAGGGCTGAGAAGGCACGGAGAGCTAAGAGCAGATGTGAGGTAAAGCAAAAAGGGAAACCAACTCCACTTGCAATGGAAAGGTTTCCTGAAGATGAGCGAGGTAAAAGTCCTTCTGCGTCCCCCCAATCCAAGAACTTAGCAGAAGTGCCATCCCTGGGATGCTCCCTGGTGCCAAGAGGAGGCGAGAAGGTGCCACATCTCCAAATCTAAGAAACAAGTGGCAAGCCAGCTACTCAGCCTCCCACCTTAAGCACCTTCTAGAAAGTTAATCATCAAATTAAATGTTATAATCCAATTTCCAAAATTGTTCTACTCCGCTTAAACTGCTGTCACCTATTATAGTCATGCAGGCAAATGTACTCATTTCAAATATCACTCCCTTTCAACTGTGCACCATCTGAAGCTCTTGATCACTCAACACTTGATTCCTGCCAGGAACACAGCTCATTCTTCCTTCTCTCTGATGCCACAGACCTGGCTCTCTCTCTAATCATCCTCCAACCACAGTTCACCACATCCTAAACACCTGGTCCTCGGTGCTCCCTTGTTCCTTCTACACCCTCAGCCCTTAAAAAGTCAACCATCACTGCTGTACCAGGGGCAAGTGAGTGCCTCTTCCATCAGACCTCTCAACCTGAGCACTAGTTGTGCAACTGCAACACCTCCGGACTTTCTCATGGAATGTCTAAACCAAGTACAGACCCTTCTCCCAGCAAAACTGGTTTATCTTTCCAACTATGACATGCCTGCTGATCAATGTGCTGATCACTTTTACGCTGTTCCTCCTACCAGTCTGCATCTGCTCTTCCTTGTGTCCTTTTTTCACTGCCTTCAACTAAATCCATCATCACTTGACTGCCCAAGGAATCTACCTCTTACATCTCACTCTTCATCTTTATTTTATAAAAACATCATAATACAATTATAAAAGAACTCAATTCATCTTTGACACTGCTACCACATGAATCTTCCTCTAGATACCATAGTTCTTTCCTTTTCAAAATTATTCTACCGCTCTCTTCTTCAGGATATAAAACAGTGACAGTAGTTTTAAAATATGGTTCCAGGTTCTCTGACACTCTCCTTTAAAAAGTGAAGCAAGCAGAAATACCAAAATGACACCCAGGATGTGGAGGCAAGTTCATTTATGTCAACAGGCACTGATCAAGGTCATTCCCAGAATATCAGGCCTTGATCTCAGGTGGTCTGGGGCTCATATGAGATAAGCAAACAGGAAGTACTGAGGCAGAATGGCTTGTCATTTGGGGGTTGATTTATACAGTGACCAGCTATGCATCACAGTTATCAGCTGTTTCTAAGAGACAAATTAACTGGGACTAAAACAGGTACAATTACCTGGGCAACAAACAAACTGAAGTATACTGGAGGAAGGGGGTATTTTCTGATACAAAGCTTAGTTCCTCCCTCTCAAGTATAGGATGAATTTATGGCTTGCAAATAAAAAACAGAATGTGACAAGAGTGGAGTGTGTGGTTTCCAAAACTAGGTCAAAAAGGACATCGCTCTGCCTGGTTTCCCTGGGAAACAAGGCTTTCCATGTCATAGGACAGACACTAGGTCCTATGGACAGTCTCCCATAAAGAGAAGCTGAGGCCACCCAGCACCAACTTGCTACCAACTTGCTATCTTGGGAGAAGATACCAGTTAAAACCTTCACAAGACAGCGTTAACTTGGGTTCTTGAATCTCTGGCCCAAAGAAATTGTTAGAACATAATCACTGTTTATTGGTATTTTTAAATTACTAAGTTTGGGAGTGATCTGTTTCATGCTAAGAGATTACTAGTTGAGAAGGCTCTCTGCTATCAAATAGATCAAACCTGAACTCTGTATCCTCATCACCTATAAACTTCCCTTACTTCATCTTTGAACACAAATATTATTCGAGTCTTAGGGCAGTTATTTCACTACCTTCAAACGACATGATGAAATCTACCTCTATTTAGTCTACGGTATCAGTATTTGTAATGCCTTTGGCTTGGTCTTCTCCACTAAATGAGATGTAGTTCTCTCCTTTAAGTCCAACTCAAGGTCTACTTACATGGTAATTTTTAATATTATAAAATGTACCTAAAAATACAATTGATTTCCGAAACCGTATTGTGATTAGTTAAGACTAAAGTTAGGACTTTTTCTTTTTTTGTGTGTCCAATAATAGGGACAGAGCCACAGTTATCAAATATGCTAGCCAAATGCTCTACTACTGAGCTACACCCTCCAGCCCTGCTCCTTTTATATTCCTCATATTAATGAAAGCATAGATTAAATTTTTATTAGAATTAACTTTTATGCTATTTCTTTAAACAAAATTTTGAGTATCTTGAAGTAAAAGACATACAATAATATTTACTCGAATTTAAAAGTTTGCCAAGCCAGGGAGATGGCTCAATGGAATAAGCACTTCACTGGCAAGCGCAAAGGCCTGAGTTCAATTCCCGGTTCTGCCCCAAAAATAAATAAATAAAAGTTTGCCAAATAGTTTTAGGGGATAATGTGGCAACATTTAAAATTTACATAGCCTCTGAATAAGTAATTTCATTTTTAGAAATAGGCCTCACAGACATAGTACTCTAATGAAGCGGAGAGTACAAGTATATTCTCCATAGCATTGTTTAGAAGGAGGAAAAATTAAAAGCATAAAATACATCGAGAGAGAAAAGGTTGAATTAGTGTACAGCAGACCATCACAGGCCCATTTTAAAAACTGCAGTGGGTCAGCCTATACTGACCTGTTGAGATACCCATGATGTATTGAATAAAAAATTACAAATTGCACAAAAACATACTTAAGAATAAAAAAATGTATAAAACCCAGCAGAGGAAAACTTTAAAACATTCTAAATCTCTTATTTTTGCATAAAAAGGTTAACATAAAAATATCAGTTTACATAACATAAATTTAATGTAATCCCTACAAATATAACAAGTGTCTTTTCAGAAACCTCAGACAGAAAAACAAATGAGCAAAAACATCCAGAAATAACCCTAAAATGCATGTCCTGAAGAGAAAAGGACTTAACTCTGTAGACATGAAGTTACACCGACCCAGGAACTGAAAGCCAAACCAAGAGTTAACACACAAAGGCCAAGACAAACCAGCTTGAGGACTGCACACAGTAAAGGTGGCATCTAAAAATACTGGTATATAAACTGACCACTTAGGGACGGCAAGACAGCTCAGGAGAGTAAGCACCTGCTTAGGCAAGCAAAGGAACTGGGGTTCGATTTCCAGCATCACATGCTGCACTGGCCCCACCTGGGAGTACTAAGCTGGCCACAGAGACCTGGTGTGGTGGCCCACACCTCTCATCCCAGTGCTGGGGAGGCTGAAAACAGGAGGATCATTAGAAGTCTAAGCTGTGTAATGAGACCCTGTACCAAACACATAAAAACAGATGCATAAATATAAATACATTTTAAACTGACAACTTAATGAAGGGTATTAAAATGACTGGCTATCCATTTGGAAACGGATAAAATTAGACCCACATCTGATACCACCTACCAGAATAATACACAAAGTACACATCTAACAAGACTGTCACTGAAGACAAAAGTTGAGATCAACTGACTTCACTTAATATAAATCACTTTAATTCATCCTAGTAATCTCACATCAGTGAGATTGACATGTTGACGGTTATCGGAGTAAATATTCAAGTTTATAAAATTATTTTGTCTCTTTATAGGAATACTGTCATTAAAAACTTCACATACACACACGTGCACACATGGATGCTCTTTAAGAGGCAAGGGTTTTTTTGTGTGTGTGTGTTTTTTGTTTTTGTTTTTTTGGCAGAACCGGGGATTAAACTCAGGCCCTTGCACTTGCCAGGCAAGCACTTACTCTACTGAGCTATCTCCCCAGTGCCAGAGGCAAGTTTTTAAATATACACAGCAATGTTCTTCTCAAGAGAACCATCAGCTGAGAGCAGAATGGAAAAAGAAACTGTGACATGGTCACACACTGGAAAACTATATAGGAACAACTATGAATGAACTACAGCTACATACCACCAGCATGGATAAACATAAAAATCTTATTGCTAAGTGTAGCAAGAGAAGTGCAGAACAACAAATCCAATGATTCCATTATATAAAGACCAAAGACAAGCAAAACTATGTCCATCAAGTAAAGTTACGGTCCAAATTTTACCCTTTTGACAAGTCTGAAGCAGGCCACATTACTTACGCCCACGAGAGTACAATCAATCTTATGCAAACTTGCCTAGTATGGTTAGCTTCAGCCAGCCTCACAGTCCCTGTGAATGCTGAATGGACTGATAAAATCAAACTTCTTTACCTATAAAAATCATATCTGGCGACCCTGAGAAAAGAGTGCAGAATTCTCCTCCTCTTGACCGCCCGTGTGAGCCATCAGCAGCCCCCTTCTCTTACGTTGCTGAAATGTTAACTTCCCCAATGCACCCGCCAAGAGCAGGCCATCTGTCTTTATTAACCATAGGCTGCCTAATGGACACCAGCAGTAATTCAGCACTCACTGATTAGCAAACACTGGCCTTCAAGAGAGACACACTAAGAACCAATCAATAACTTTGTGTTAATCCTACAAAAACAGAAAATAAACTGTGAGTTAACTTTTAAATCAACCTTTCATGCAGCATATCTCAAAATCTTGAGAAACAATATTTTGTTAAAAAATGAACACCACAGTTCACCGTGTAATTACTCATCCCTCAGTAGCCATATATGACTAATTCTAGGCTGCTCCCCCACGCCAAATCTGTAACTTCCCAGGACCCTTGTATAGCATAACATAGTTCTTGCATGTAACCTATGCACAACTTCCAATATACCTCAAATCATTTCTAGATTATTTATTATACCTAAATGCTATGTAAATAGTTGTTCCATGTTATTTCAGGAATCCTAAGTAAGAAAACTATGTCATTTTAGATTTAGTATGGACAGTTTTTTTCCCCTAAGTTTTTTTTTTTATGGGATCAATGCCTTTCAGTGTTCCAAGAAAGCTTAGTTTCTCGCTGTGCCATGTTAAGGACCAACAAGACGGCAACATTCATGAATCTGGCCTCACTAGACACAGAATCTTCTTGCTCCTTCTCATACATCCAGCCTCAGAAGTATGAGAAATAAATTTCTGCTGTTTATAAGCCCTCCTGTCTATGTATTACAGTTTGTTGCAACAGGCCTAATAACTAGTACACTTTTCAAAGCCAAGAAGATAAAAATATTTCTCCAGCTTCTTAGCTTTGTGTCTCCTCTTCCAAATTTGTTTAGGATGCAAGGAAAAATATTCTCAGGCATACTATGACACTAACTGTAGCTAGGCCCGTAGTTCAAAAGATAAAACAAAATTCAAAATGTTGCTCAAAACAAATCTCCTCCCCCCCACCCCGCTATTTAATTTCTTTTCTTAGAGGTATGAAATGTTACAGTTCATTTACTATCCTCCTAGAGTTATTATATTTATATGCGAATGTTTATAAATTCTTTTTCACATTCTTTTATGCCTTGTTCTTAAGATTTTATCTTTAAGAACATAGCCCGTCAGAATACAATGAGCTTAGCTTTCTCTATTTTTACAGCTACATATGACTCCTTAAATATGTATAAAATGGTTTCTGTGGCTGAATTCATTGAATATATGTTATGCCAGACAAATTTTCTTGGTCTTTTTTTTAAAAGCAATGAAAGAAACCGCTCTTTATATTACATCATGTTACTGAAGAAAGATTACAGTAAGAAGTGTGGTAACTGTATCAAAGCTGTACTAAAAAAAGCCTTTTTGAAGAGCTTAAAGATGAAATGTTATAATGTCCAACTGTAACTTACGTTCAAGTAGTTAGAGTAATATAAACGCACATAGTTGCCTCTTTGGTTCAAAACACTCACAGATCACACATACATGAAGGGTCTGGGTATCCAAGCATTCATAATATTTTTCTAAAGCCTAACATTTTCCTGGGCCGGGGAAATAGCTCAGCAGTCTTAAGTGTCTGCCTGGTAAGCACAAAGACCTGGGTTCGATCCCCAGTACCAAATGCTATGTGGGCCCCGCCCTGGGCCTGCTGAGCTGGCCACCGAAATTAGGGGTGGTGGTTCATGCCTGTAAATTAGGGGTGGTGGTTCATGCCTGTAAGTACTGGGGAGGATGAAACAGGAGGACTGCTATGAGCCTGAGATGCATAGCAAGACCCTGTACCAAATACAAAGAAGTTTTTTTAGATTGCAAATAAAAAACATTCCCTCATAATTCCAGTCTCATCTGCCACCTTACAATATATAATGATTACTTCCCAACTCTGGAGACTGTCCTAAACTAGTCCGGCTGCATCCCTGCACCCTCCCCAAGGAGAACATAAACGTGCTCTGTAATCATTCTTAACTACTGGTCCCTCAAACTGCTCACTTCTCAGAGGCCTCACGCGTCGTCCCCCACTGCCTTGGTCCTCCCCCTCTCTCCCTTTGCCTGGAACATCCTATGGGGCAATCACACATCCACTGCCGCCCACCCTTCTGTGGCCTACATGCTGGCCTCCAGCTGGGGAGTAAATGCACACACACAGAAACGCTGGGCGAACAATTCTTTGCTAACCTCCACAGTATCTGTCTCAATGCTGTGCATATAATAAGCATTTGAAATGTTTTACTTTGAAGAATGGGTTGTTTTAAACAAAGGAGAGCACAAGAACTACTGCATTATGAACCATGGAGAAAGGGGGCGGACGCTTACTGCAATAACCTCAGAAGATAGCTCCAGTCTTCCTCCCAGCTTTTCCTCCAGTATTTCCAAAGCATCTATCTCACCTTTCTTATTTTCGAGGGCATCCTAGCAGTCTGCTCTCTGCCACAACTCTGGGTTGCCCTGCGGAGAATGGAATACTTGTCCCACGCCCCCAGATAAAGTGAATCTCAAAGCCAGAGCAGAAAAATTCTCTTAAATTTTCTCTACGAAACAATAGCACCTAAGACTGTAAGAAAGTGTAGAATATTGAAAAGAGCGACAGCCAAGGACACACCTGTAGGACTTTCTTGCACACCCCCCTTCTGCTGGTTTGAAACTGGTGACAACCTACTATGAAGACAACAATATACAATGTGTTATTATTGTAACTATCCTACTAACCTGTTCTGAAACTGTCTCACTGCTACTTCTTTCTCAATAAAATTAATATTTTTAAAAAAAAGAAAAAAAGAAACTAGAGAGCCCTCCTCTGGGGGGGATGCTTATCTATAAGACAAAGCTACAAACACTTTAATACAGAGGCAACCAGCCTGCTGATTCAGGAAACAATCTATCTGTGACAACAGTATATGCTGAAAGAGTTGATTCACTTACTAAAAAATAGGAATGACACCTACACAGATAAAACACAAATTACAGTTTTGGCCAGCCAAATAGCTCAGTGGATCAGTGCAAGCAGGCATAGGGGCCAGGGGTTCCATCCCCAGGCCTGGCATGCTGGCCCAGCCCCCAGGGCACACTGAGACAGCACTTGAGACTCAGAGTGGTGGCACGCGCCTGTAATCCCAGCTCTTAGGAGGCTGTATACAGGCGGATCACTATGAGTCCAACCTAGTAGTGAGACCCCAAACACCCTGTAGACCCTTCCCTAAAATAAAATCTAAAAAAAAAAAAAAATCAGTTGTGCAAACATACTAAAAAAACTAAATTTGTTTCATAGTCTTCACATGAGTACATCACAAGACCTAGGAGGAAACTTCAAATACAGTCTTCCAATAATTCAGTTTCAAAGAGATTAAACACCTACACTGACGCCTTATAACTAAGCAATGTTGAGGTCACAGCTACTTTAGAACTTGAATACTTTTCTCATGCTGTTCTGTCCACTGTACAATGTCAGAGTTGCTGAACCTTCCAACTGTGACTTCCTATCCTCCAAAACCACGAGGATTAAGGAGGTGGTACTGAGGTCAGCTATGCCATTTAAGTAGATATGAAATTTAAGTAAACTGTCTCCTCTATAAAATAAGAATACTGAATTAGCTGTGAAGTTTGCTTGAAGCTACTCTGATCCTTACCAGTGGCATGAGTATTTAACACAAACTGACTGTCACATTTTGCATATTAAATGGTTGCAGTTTAAACAACTTTAAGGGGCCAGGGACATGGCTCAGTAGAACAAGCACTTCCCTGGCAAGCACAAGGACCTGAGTTCCATCCCCGGTTCCGCAAAAATAAATAAATAAATAAATAAACAAACAAACAACTATAAAACATTAACCCAAATAACAGCTTTGTTTACCAAAGTTTTATAAATGGAAAAAAGTCTTGAAATTCATAACCAACATGATTATTATTACATAAATTTTGGCAGAATTACTTTCAAACTTCCATTTGAAACCTGTAAAATGTTTATGGAAGTATCTCAAAAAGCCAGGGAACTTACACATTTTGTATGTATTTTTCACTCGACATGGAATTAGGTTAGGTAACATAAACATACTCAACTTCTCTGAAATACTTTGCACCAGCATGGAATTTTATAGGTGATAGCAACCTTAAATAAATATTAGACCAAAAATTGCCTTCAGTTTTGGACTGACATTAGGCTAAAACAAAAACAAGTACTATGGAAAGTACTGAGATGTAATTAGCCACAGGGAGAAGGGGAATAACAAAAGGGATCTAAAAGAGCCCAAAATGGGGAGAAAGGAATGCAACCAGATGAGGAGAATGAAGAGAGAATAAGTAAGGATGAGAGGACAGCCCAAAACTTGCCTGCCGGGCTGCTGGGGTGCAGGGCAGCAGATCTCACAGAGCTTTCAGAGAGATTCCCAACACTTCTAGGGGTTCTTATCTGTTTTCTTTTGTTTAGTTCTGGACAGAAGGCTTACCCACAAAGAACATTTTTATTTGTGCCTGCTTTTAGACTCATGAGGAGAAAGATAACACATACTAAGTGACCCAGACTCCACTGTCCAAAGCAGCGTGGCCATTCTTCCAGGGCTCTCAATAGTAACAGCCCACGGAGCACGGGTGCCACAGGCTCGCCACCTCTGTGCTGGAGCATTTACCTAGGAGGTCCACAGTCCGTGACCTCACACATTCCTGACAAGTAATTCTGCCAGAGCTGAGCTCGCTTGCTCTACAAAGAGCACAATGATCAGAAAATATGTTTAGAAGTAACACACAGACTTACACAATTACGAGTCTGTGCTCAAAAACAAGTGCAATTCTCCAACAACAACAAAATAGTCAGCACACAGGCATTTCCAGGCGACTCTTGGGATGCCACTGTGGTTTTCCTCAAGAATGTAGGGCTGGGGCTGGTGAGATGGCTCAGTGGTCTAAAGCACCTACTTAGAACAAGCTTAGCAGAACGCAGGGACTGCGGTTCAATGCCCCAGCCCCACATGCCAGCCAGCCCCGCCCCCTGGTGGGCTGGGCTGGCCGTGCGCGCACACACACACACACACACACACACACATAAAAATAAATAAATAAAATTTAAAAAAAAGAATGTAGGGCTGCTTTCCGGGTTAAGGGGCTGGCACCATTTGGATGTAGAATGTGCCCAGCATTTCAGGTCACCGCCACATCCCACACAAAAGTGCAAATTCTCTAATTATTATCATGATGATCATTTTTTAAAGCGAAGATTTCTGTTGTTTGACACACGAAATAATTTTTCACTTGTTTACTTTTTTTGTGGTAACTGAGCCTAGAGCCTCATGCATGCTACACACATGCTCTGTAACTAGGCTGCATTCCCTGCCCTGATCTTTTAGTTTTGAAAAACACATTATCTTGGAAATAGTCTGCAGATGATATACAATGACAAGATTCGGCACTGATTCATTAAGCTTCTCCAGTCCTTTTACAAACTGCTTCTTAAGTAATAACAAAGATAGATGACAAAGAACAAATTTATCTCTTCTTTTTCCCAGAACAACTAAATTAGTAGCAGCAGAAAAATCAATTTAGAAAGCAGGAAAAAAGGGGGACCTTGGTACCCTTTCCCATGAAAATAAGCACAATATAATTATATGTATAGTAACTTTTCAAAAATAAGCTAAAATGCATAAACTACAAATGTCGAAGGATAAACTTTCAAAGAAATGCTGCAAATGAACTTCTTTTCTTTCTTTCTTTCTTTCTTTTTTTTTTTTTTTTTTTTGGTATACCAGGGATCAAACTCAGGACTCTGCACTTGCCAGGCAAGCACTTATTCCACTGAGCTATCTCCCTGGCCTCTACAAATGAACTTTTAAAAATGTGTATGTTTCATTTACAGCTACGAAACACTTGAATGTTTTTCTTTAAAAAAGAAACACTAAAAATTAAAGAGTTCTCATAATAATAAAACCTTCATTAATAGAGCCTATTTAAAGGACTATAAAGTTTTAAAAAGCTAAAAATTAAGAAAATCTAAAGTAATATGAATGACACTAAGAATAAAGATGATTAAGGGTTCTTAGCACAGCAACAATTACCCTTTCTGGAAAAAAAAAGAAATAAAAGGCTTCCTTGAAGATTTTTTTTTAAAAAATGAGCGAATTGCACAATGAACAACATGATACAGCGATGTAGTCAGAAAGCAAAAACAGCTCTCAGTGGCCTTGACAGTGGACAGATAAGTAGCTGTGGGTACAGAGAAACAGAGATTTGGGACTTACTAACCAAAAATTGCCTAAAAGGAGGACAGGAGTATTCAAGATCATGGTCCATGTACAACTGCGCAAGAGAAAGATCTGAGATAGCATTCTTTTAATAAGCTGTACAGGAATTAGCAGAAATGCTAAGCAGGTTCCTAGAAATTCCTCTGTAGCTTAGATACCATCACCCAAAGGGTGATGTCCTTAGAAGCTGCGCTGTCTCCTGGGACATGGAAAGCACCAGGATCCTCCAGGTCTGAACAAGCAACTTTCGCAAGGCAGAGAGCTCAAGTCAACAGTTGAGGCTCTCAAGGTAGATGACACAGCACTTATAAGACAGCCCTGGCAACCCACCCTAACTCCAGAGGGAAGAAGGGGCCAGTCAAGCTGCAGACAGTCGACCCTAAGGAATCCTACTGGGTTTTCTGACCCTGGTTCTCAAATGCTTCACCCCTACTGAGTCTGGTCTCCACTAATAGGCAACCTGCAAAAGGCCAGAGCACTCCTACAAGCTCTGCGCCCTTACCGCCATGTGAATCAACTCCACCCAGCTTCTGAAGGCCAGAAACACCCCCCTTCATGCAAGCCCTTCTTTTACAGAGGAGTGCAGAGACTCACTCTCCCAAGGACCCATAGCTGGGGAGAAGTGGAACCGAGTGGAGAAACTGCAATACATACAGCTCAATATCCAAAGAGCTACTATTCATCAAAGTGATTATCACTATTTTACATCAATATTCTTTCTACCCAACTCAGTAAGTTCAGCCAGCACAGAAAAGAGAATTTTGGAAAGGAAAAGCAAGAGAGAAACGGAGAGTTAGAAACAAATGCATATGGAGGATTTTTCTAAGCAAAAATCTGCATGAATTGCAGGATGCCTGACTGACAAGTTGGAAAAAAGAAACCAAAACAGAGGCAAAGAGGCACAGGGAGGTGCTCCTACGAAAGTGCTCATTCTACTCGATGAAAGAAAAAAAGAAAGAAAAACAGCGCATGTCTTTAACATCCTAACTCTGATGCACAGACTACTTTTTAAAGGTCTTAAAGAAAGAGGTGGAGGGACAAAGCCCTGGAAGGACTATGGAAGGGGATCATGCAGCACCTCCCCAACAACTAGCTTATAGGGGCCTGCAGCACTCAGGGGCTGCTAACCTCAGTCCCCAATTGTCAAGTCTAAAGAATTCAAAGCAGTTTCAAACTTAGTTTCTGAGATCACGTCAAGAAATATCCACTACCAAGCAAAGAAACTGCAAGTCATTATCTAGTTCTGCTCAAAATAATAAATCAAAATCTAGGATGGTATTCAAGAAATACACTCTATTACCAATTACATGCATACTACATCAACTCTTTAAAACTCTAAGGTCCAAGAATTTAAAACAGGGAAACTTCATTCTCTTTCCCATCTTGCAAGATGGTAGGTGAAAAAACTGGGAAGCCAGACACTAAAGAAACCTGAAGCTAAGAAGGCTGCTGCCAGTGGTACTGGTAAAATGGGTAAGTGAAGGCAAAAAAGTCCAGGAAGAGGCAGCCCCACTGCAGCTGAAATCCTGTCCTGGTTAGAGGAATTGGTAGATACTCCCGACTTGCTATGTATTCCAGAAAGGCTTTCTACAAGAGAAAGTACACAGCTGCTAAATCAAAGGTTGAGAAGAAAAAGGAGAAAGTTCTTGCTACGATCACAAAACAAGCTGGTGAGGACAAGAATGAAGGTACCTAGTGGTTAAGTTTTGAAAACTGCTTAGATACTCTACCCTACTGAAGATGTGCCCCGAAAGCTCTTGAGCAACGGCAAGAAACCCTCCAGTCAGCATGTGAGGAAATTTCAAGCTAGCATCACTCCTAGCACCATCTTGATCATCCTCACCGGGCGTCACGGAGGCAAGAGAGTGGTCTTCCTGAAGCAGTTGGCCAGTGGCTTGCTACTTGTGACTGGGCCTCTTAGCCTTAATTGTGTTCCTCTATGAAGAACACACCAGAAATCTGTCATTGCCACCCCTCAAAAATTGCTATCATCAAAGTGAAAATCCCTGAACACCTCTCTGACGCTTACTTCAAGAAGCAACTGTGGAAACCCAGACACCAGGAGGGTGAGATCTTCGACAACGAGAAAGAGAAATACCAGATTTCAGTGCAACAGAAGGCAGAGGACTCACAGATTTTAGCAAAAATCAAGGCTGTTCCTCAGCTCTGGGGCTACTTGCAATCCACTTTTGCTCTGGCAAACAGAATTTATCCTCATAAATTAACGTTCTAAATTTCTTACTAAGAACCTAATTAAATAACTGATACATTAAAAAAAAACAGAAATTTAGAAAAATAGTCTTGGCCTAGCTTCACGGCCCATGCCATTGGAACAATTTATTTCCTAATCTGTAAAGCACATTCAGGAATAAGCAACATGGGTGCCTTGCAGAAACATGACTAAAGCAAGTTAAGAACTATTGCAGCCATCTAAAAATATTAATGGATAGTACTTTTGTTGGTTTTTTTCTTTCTTTTTTTTAATTTCAGGATTCACAGTGATCCTCGTGTTTACAGCCTCCCAAGAGCTAGGATTACAGACATGCCCCACCATGCCCAGTCTCAATTGCTATCTCAGCACTCCCCGGGGGTGGGGCTGGCACGGTAGGCCCTGTATCTGCCTAAACAGGCACTTTAATCCACTGAGCTATTTGGTTGGCCCTTGGACAGCGTTTTGTTATGCGCTAAATAATAGTAAGTGGTGATATTTACCAGAAATGGAGAAAAAAATCATCTTCCCATTCCCTACTCCTCACCTAACCTACTCATACAGTTTCAAAAAAAAAAAAAAAAAAAAGCCTTTTCTCTCCTCTGCAATAAATTCGCTCCCATCAAAGCATATGGTCAAACCTCCCTTCAGCTCACCTCAGAGAAAGTGCATCCACCTGAAGCGGGGCGTGTGGGGGTGTGCAGTATTTTCACCTGGAACATTTCCAGAGCACTGCTTGCCCTGCTACAGTGCCTGGGAATCTCCACCCTCACCCCACAAACGTGCACACTGCGATTAGTGTACTTGCTATAGTTAGGTATGAAGGGACTACTCCAGGACAAATCTGCTGCTGTCCTCACTCTCCTTCCAACCATGTTCCAGTCCCAGAGTCCCTCATTTGGAAGGCTCAGAGCCACAACTGTTTCCTCAAGGTCCCCAGAACACGGAATGACCACGGCTTCACTTCATCCTGTAGGCATCTCCCTCCTGCAACAAAGGATATCTCAATTCACATTGTCACAGTCCAGTAGAGACCCACAACCAAAGAGTCTCAACACAAAACAAAAACTGTGCCTCAAGCCAGCTACAGCACACACTGGTAGCCTCAGCTCCTGGGGAGGCTGAGGAAGAGCGATCACTTCAGCTCAGAAGTCTGAGGGACCAGCCTGGGCAACGTAGCAAGTCCTTAAAAAAAAAAAATGGTCTTTAAGAAAGAGTGAATTCATTCACATTAAAGTGATACACCCTGATCACAAAACCTTTTGTCTACCGAGCCCACAACTTACAATGTGCTGTGCTATACATACTGTAGCTGTGTCAGGCACTTGGTCAGATGTACTACAGCATCAAGACTGAAGGAACGGTGAGTAACTTTGTCATTAACTACACATTTTAACCACATACCGGTCCAATTATTTAAATAGAAAATAATCAAGATTGCATTTTTTGGTTAATTTCTGTCAAATTATATAACAGGAAATAGAAAAGCAAGAATTTTATCAATTTTATTCAATACAAGAATCGGCTGGTGAAGTAACACCTGCCCAAGTGAGGCTCAGGAGTACTACGTAAACAAGCACACTGTCGAAGTGATGCTCGGCGTAAACTGTTAAGTAGTTAATATGCCTCAACTAGGGACTTCTCTAATTAAGTCAAAATATCCAATCTGCGTCTTAACAGACTCAAGACTTTTGGAAAGCACATGGAATTTTCGAGAAGCTTTCAAAAAATCTAATCCCTTTAAAAGAAAAAATCTGACTTCTGGATGTACAGCCCAGCGGTAGAAAGCCAGCTTAGCATGAGCAAGGCACTGTCAAAACAAAAAGACATAAAATTTATTCTGCCAGCCAAGAATAATGGCACATACCTGTAATCCCAGCACTCAGGAGGCCAAGGCAGGCAGATCACTGAGAGTTCAAGGCCAGCCTCGGCTTCACAGTGGGTTCAAGCTAGCCTGAACTATACAGCAAGACCCTAACACACACACACACACACACACACACACACACACACATCAGTCTGCCATTCAGCAATTTCAAATGCCCTAACATTGGAGAAATAAAAAAATGGATATTTCAACTTGAAAAGACAACATTAGAAGAGACTGCCTAATGCAACAGTTCTAAATGTGTGGGATCTCTCAGCAGCAAGGACAGCATTACTTAGAAAGCTACACAAAAAGTGCATTACAGGGTCTGCCACAGACCTACTGGAACTCTGAGTGAGGTTCACAAGTACAGCTCTAACAAGCCTGCAGGGATTCTGATACACACACAGCTTAAGAACCACCGGCTCAACCCAATCCCTCTACTGATAAAGACATAAAGCTAGCAACCTCCTTAAACTAGCGACTGTGGTCACTGCAAGCAGTTCTCAGGAACCTTCCAAGTTATTCTTAAATTATATTCCTAAAGCCAGGTAAATTATAGGATTTTCTAGGCAAAATACATTTTAATTTTCTACAATATTATTTCTAATGGTATTACAACTTTCATCTAGACAGATCTAAGTATCAGAAGTACTCTTCAGCAACTTATACATAATATCTAAAGAAAACCTTCATGTAACTGATCTCTCCACAAAAGTTAACAAGTCAAATCCCATGAGCATTTTTTAAAAAATAATTATTTATTTGTTTGGTTAACATTTGTTGCTATTAGCAGTGTTGTGCTTTGTTATGGCTGTGTTTTGGTTTGGTTTCAAAGGCAACAGTAGGAATTAATGGGGCACTCTGCTGACAGTTTGTTTTGAGGGGGAGGACTTGATTCATATTTCTTTTTTTATCCCCCTTTGGTGGTACCAGGGATCAAACTCAGGACCTCGCGCTTGCTAGGCAAGCACTCATTGCATGAGCTATCTCCCTGGGCCCTGATGGATATTTCTTGCTCCACCAAAAAGGTTCACATCAGAAGTATTTGAAAAGTATTCATAAAGAACAGATGGACCACAAACCTTAGAAAATAAGGTTTCCCCCCAAAACAATTATCTTGGAATGTTTTCTACTAATCTCTTTGACAACAAATCTGTATTTCCATTTGTGTTTTATCATAAAATAAGTTTTTATTCGTGGACCATACAGTGGCAGAAGGACAGGAAGACAGCATGTATCCTAGGAACAAACTGTTGTAGAGAAGGCAGGCCCATAGAGCAGCACAAGGTGGATGGATGATACGTATCATCTGCTAAAAGTACTAAACCACAAATCTGCCTGCATCATCAACCACCAAATAGAGATTAACCACATGTAATAAAATCTACAATTTTCAGCCTTTGGACTTTTGTTCTAAACAGATGTTTGATGTGTTACCCACATACCTTTTCATATTAAGTTTTTGAAAGTCTAATAGTAGTTATCTACACAATTAAATACCTGCTTCGATTTACATCTTAAATATCCTCTTGGAGAAGTTTACAGCGTTGGTGTTAGAACTACTAGACTCAGACCTAGAGGTTTAAAAAACAGTTTCCATTTGTGTTTTCATACTGAATTTGTTTTCTCAGTGTCAAACCAAAATAGACGTGGTATTTTCAGTCCTTTTTCAGACTCCATTAGCATATACAATTACCTTTTCGTTTACAAACCACCTTTTCTAACTAAAGAAGTTTTTACTTCTTCTGAAAAGTATATGGACAAGTGCACCAAGAAACAGAAATGACTACTTCAATTTGATTTATACTTCTTAACTTTCTGTATGACCTAAGCACCAAATCTTTCTGTGATTTTATTTTTCAATCTGTATCAAATAAGGATAAAAACTGCTGCATATCTTTCAGCAAAGAAACCAAAGTCACAGAGTTAAAAATGATGCTCCTAGAAGACTGTGTGCCTGGGAGAAAAGTGGTCTGTGTAGTAAGAGTCTTCAGCCTTCCCTTCAACTCTGCGATATACCGGCAGGGCCTACATGATTTAAACATTAACTTGTTCAAGAACTATTTATGAGTATCCCAATTTGTCAAGCATCACATAAAGTACTGGAAATACAATGGCCAAGAAGATGAATATCGTTCCTATTCACATCTTAAGAGAAGTATTGATTGAACTTACAGTACTTTCAATTTGGTAACATACGAAGGCCTCACATGCACTTTTAATTACTCTTAATTGTAACTACTCTGAACCACTCCACTCTGCTGAAAAAAAGCCACATGAACTACTATGTGTAAGCAACTCAATGAACACACAGATAAGACTCAATAAAAATGAAGGTCTCATATAGAATAAACGTATATATATTATATTAATATGTTATTTATATTTATATAGGGTAATATAAAATCACCCACCAGGGCTCCATGACAAAAGCATGTAATCCCCACAACTCTGGGAAGGTGATGTAGGATGATTCTAAAAGTGAGTCCAGCGCAGCTGCCTTAGTGAGACCTCATCTCAAGACAAAAAACAAGGGCCAGGCAGACAGCTCAGTAGAATAAATGCTTCCCTGGTAAGCTCAAGGGCCTGAGTTCAAACCCCAGTTCTTCCCCCACCCAAAAAAAAAAAGATAAAAAAGAAGACTGAGATATAAGTCAATGTGAAGACTCTAGGTTCAACCCCAGGACCACAAAAACCACCCAGCAAGCACCTTATAATCTACAAATGGGAAGCACTGGCTTTAGCCCTAGAAGAACCAAGATTTTTCTTTTAAAGGCAAAATACCTTAAACATTCACCCTCTAAACACTAGGTTTGAATTTTAACTGTCATCTAACACAGTATCCACTAGTGGCTATGACTTTTCGATCAACTAGAAATTAATTTCCAATAGTATACTGCACTAGCCACATTTGAGGCAGTCAGCACCTCAAGTAGCTAGTGGATCATGCAGCTCTAAAATTTCTTCACCCCAGTAAGCTCTTCAGGACAGTGCTGCTCTAAAATAACTTTGTATACTAAGTCTGAAACTTAAGGTGTAACGAAATCATGAGGGTGCACCCATACTTTGTGGCACATGAACTTACGTGCACTGATAATGTGCCATTTCTTCCTTCCGGCGTGGGCATTAAGCCCACCTCTCCAGTGTATGCCAACATAGAAGAAATTCCACTGTCCTATAGGTCAGCAGAATGAACCTGGGAAGGAATTGATAAACAGTGTACTTTGCCCCCTCCTATTCCTTTTATGAGTCCAGTTGTGTGGTACTGTACTGTTTTCGGTGTAAGCACGTGTGTGTTTAGCTTTCTAGTTCACATCAGAGGAAGACAACTGGAATGCAGATGGGTGAAAGTAACACATATTTTGATGCAACTCAAAAAGTAGTGAATTTAACTGGAATGGGGAATGGGTCAAAGCGCTTACAGTGTATCATTTCTACCACTGAAGAACTCAATTTAGCAGGGACACTCAACAAGCTGAAGAGAAACAATAGTACAGACATGCTGTGATACACGCAATGAGACAAGTGTGCTAGGAGTTAAGAGATGACAGAGAGAGGGTACTTTTAGTTTTCTGAGAAGAAATAAAGAGAAATTTACTTTAGGAGGTACCCAAGATGTAAAAGTATAAACTAAGCGGAGATATGCCAAAGAAACCATTGTTGGTAAAGCCAGAGAAACTGTCACTGGTGCTAACTAGATGGGGTGACCACGCACAGAGAGAGAGGGGCTGGACAGCCATTTCTACCTATAACCACAGCCAACTATGTCTACCTCAGGTTTGCCAGGGTGCATCTGTAAACTTCCCACACTAAAATAGCCAGCGATGTAAACACCAACCCTCAAACTTCCAACACAAGTTTGACAGCAATCATTAGTGGAAACATAGATCTTCATGACACAGTACACAATTTTAGTTCACAAATTATTACATTTGGAATCCTTTGTTTTCAAGGAGAAACTTCACTTTACTGTTTTATTTAGAATACCTTTAATCTTTTTTTTTTTTAATGTATTTATTCGATACAGGGTCTCATTACACAGCTCAGACTCGTAGTGAGCCTCGTTTCAGCCTCCCCAGCGCTGGGATTACAGGGGTGCACCACCACGCACGGTTTGAGAGGCCGGCTCCGCACCATGATGACAAGACATGTGGTACCAGGAATTGAACCTTGGTCCTTTCACTTGCCAGGTGGGCACTTAAGACTGCAGAGCTCTCTCTCCGGCCCTAGAATACCCTTACAGTCCATATCAATGTACATTTTCAAAACAAACAAGACTACTCCCACATCTCAATGTTCCCACAGACAGGAGAAACATAAAAAGGGGTGGAAGGAGGATGTAAAAGTGAAATTTCTATACTCCAAAATAGAGGGGTTTTTTCCTCCAAAATGTGCTGTAGCCATTGGAACTATATATATATATATATATGGTTCTGCAACCTGGCGACTCTCCGGATATGCATGGAGATGCCATGAAAACATCTCCATCTTCTGCACTCTCCCCTTCATCTTACACATTACGTCCAACGCCCAGAAGAAAACACTTAACAGGGACCCCGTCCTTACCTCTCTCCTTTCCTCACTGGAAGCTTGTTGAAAAGGTAACCTGTAGGCCTTATTCATCAAGTGATTCTCCATCCTTTTCAAATAAACAAAGCGTTCTGCCCCCCCCCCAATCTCAACAGTAGAAATGTGCAAACAGGAACTCAGCGACCCTAAAGCATATATATAACTATTCCTAGTCCTATACAGAGCTCTTAAATTAAAAATCACCCCACCCCCACCCCCAGCGCAGCAAGTAGTAGTGGAAAAATACAGAGACTCTGGGAATCTGCCTCCAGGGGTACTAGTTGCAGATCAATGCTCACCTAACCTACTTAATTTTTATTCCTCCAATTAAAAAATGAAGTGAACACTATCTCATGGAGTATATCCCTGTTTGCAGAGCAACGGTTTGCAAAGCACACAGAGACCCCGCTTAATAACAGAACAGTGTTAATTACTGTTTTCAAACTATTTTTGCTTTTAAGTACTTAAGTATGGACGATTTCACAATTTTAGTCCACCTAGCTGGTTACCTCTGTAAAGTTTTACTCATCAGTATGCATCAGACTTGGCTGTAAAATCATATTCTGTCCAGACCTTTGGATTTGTGATCAGTTGGTATAGGTCTGTCTGGGTATCAGTTCTTTTTAAGGCTCTCGGTGTTTCCTAATTTGCAGCCCAAACTGAGAATTCCTTGTAAGTCTCCTACAAGCTCAGTAACACACTTGTGAAGGCTGGTCTATTTCTGAGCAAATCACCCCAGGCCGAGGGTCCTCCAGCTAGGGGACGAAGGCGGCCGGGAGGGAAGCTGCGACCACAAAAGCAATTTCTGCTCCCCAAGACCAATTCCACACGCAAGCGCCCGGACCCCCCGGTGAGTCGGTTAGGGGCCTGGACCCTTCCCCGAGCCCTCCCCCGCCCGACTCGGGCACGTGACTCGACACGCGCCAGCTGCACGCGGGCTCCACCAAAACAAAAACAGAGGCTGGGCCGGCGGGCGGCCGCGGGGGCGCGCG
>NW_004524591.1:26348194-26365175 GCF_000260255.1 Octodon degus | reverse complement strand
CCTCCCGGGAGCGGGCCCGTGAGAGCGCACCCGCCCACGGCGCGGACGCCGGCCCTGCGTGGGAGGCGCGCGGCCCTGCGTCCCGCCTGCTGCGTGTCACCCCCGTCACGACTCCGCCGCGCACTTCGCCCCCGGCTCCGAACTCCGCCGCTTCCGCAGCCCCCCTCGGGCGCGGGGCTCGGGCTGCGGACCCCGGCTCTCGCCCCGAGGGATCCCGAGCCGCCCCCACCGCGCGTCGGACGTCAGCCTCCGCGGACCACCCCACCCACACCTTCCGCCCGCCGCCGGCGGGGGGGCCGCGCTCCAAGCTGTCAGAGCCCACGGCTTCACATGACAAAGCTCTCCTCGCCCTCCTGCCACTTGCGCAGCAGCTCAGCGGCGGGCTGAAACACAGTTAATTAAAGCAGGGGCAACGTCTTGGCTTCTCCCCTCTCGCGTGAAAAATAAACCCCAAAAGCAAAACGGAAGACGCGGTTGGACCCCACGCGCTCGCTTTAATGTTCTCGCTCCTGACCACTATCACCACCACCGTCCTCCCGAGAAAGGGAGACTTAGCCTCCCAAAACGCCACCAGCACACCTGCCCGGTGACCCGCCGTCCGGAAACCCTGGGCCGCACCCACGCCGCCTGCAGGGTACCCGCGCCTGGTGCGAGGTGGCGGCGATGCGCCCCAGAGTCCCAAGTCCCTGGAGGGGGCACAGAACCCCTTCGCCCCACCCGGGAGCGCCGCCCGCCCCCACGCCCACAAGCAAACCTGGGCATCCTGCGTCCCTCGGGATCCGAGGGCTGGGCTCCGAGGGCTGCCTTGCCCGAGCGCCCGCACCCCGCGTCCTTTCCCAGAAGCGCGTCCCCTGCCCCGATTTCCTGTTGACAGCTAAGGTGGGCGACGTGGAAGGAAGGCAAGAGTTGTCTCCAGGTTCGGGAAGTCGGTCTCCGCGGAGTGAAGAGGTGGGATCTCGAAATGGAAACAGCCCCCTCCGCCCCTCCCTCCCCTCCTCCTCCTCCACCTCCTCCTCTTCTTCTGTTTACCTCAAGTTTGAATTTTATCTGCGCAACATTAGCTGGAATGCGGACATTGAAGGAAAAAAAAAAAAAAAACACTCGCTCTCTACCCGGCAGCAGCTCCGGAGGAGCCATGTGGCATGAAGCCACCGCAAAGGGGAAAAAAGTGCTCTTAGCAACACAAACATGGCGAAATAGCTCCGACAGGCCCGGTTCACGCACCGCCCGGCCTTCTCTCCTCGCTCGCCGGCCGAACCCCCGGGCTGGGGGCTGCAGAGCCCTCGGGGCACCCGCGAGGAGGCGGGGGGCGCGGGCGGTATCCGCGCAGTCCGCGGAGAAGTACTGCCAGTTGGCGACCGAACCCGACTGCCTCAGCCCCCGGAGCTGGAAGCCGAACAACACCCCGGCCCCAGGTCCTCCTCGACCGGCTTCCCACCCTCCTCAACTCACCTCCCGGCCGACGCACGCCGCTTCCATCCCATTCCCGTCCTTTCCTCCCGAGCGAGTGAGACGCCGGAGGAAAATGATGCGCACGTAATTTGTACGGCGTATTCTTCGAGAATTTCCCCGGGATGATGACGAGGAGTGACGGAGACTGGAGACAGGTGCAGGTCTGGTGGCCGAGCTGCCGGCAAAGTTGCTCTCCGCGGCGCGATGGGCAGCGGGGGGCTCTGGCCAGGGCCGAGGACCCCAGACTCCCCGCCCCCCGCCGTCGCCCACTTGTCACGCCGGGCTTCTGCGTGCGCTCGGCTGCAAGGGAGGTGGCGTAGTTTCTCTTCCTCCCACCTCTTCTCACTCACTTGTTTTTGTAGCCGTGGGCTCTCCTCATGCTTTCCTCGCCACAATGTTGTTTCATCATATCATGTCCATCATGTGACACCGGAGAGGCCTCTATGGAAACTTAAAGGGGTTCCCACGTGACTGCAGTGGCAACAACAGCGGCAGGACTGGTGGCGGCGGCCGAAGCTATTGTACCACCACCCATCGGGAGCCCCTCGCTGCATCCCCAAGGTGCTTCTGGCGCTGCAGAAGCTCGGGGAAGCATCCGGGAGCTGTGGCGTCGGTACGTGCGTGCAGCCTGTGCTCCTACCCAGCAAGCCGAACAGAAGGAGCGTCCTTAAATCCTTTTCTACAGTCACAAAACCCACGCTCTGTTAAAATGACATTTCGTGGCTCCTACTTTATTTCCCCCAAAGAGCAATGAGTTTTCTAGCCGGCCTGATTAAATTAAAAAAAAAAAAAGATTTGTCCCTCTGTGAGTTTAGTTCCATATCACTGTAGAAATGCCAAAACAGTAACAGAGAGTTAGGCTTTTGATACGTAATTACCATCAGCACCAGTTTTAAAGCTTTGTGGAATTACATTCCTCCGGTAACTGTTGATGCTCACAGGAGACAAAAATGCAATGCTGTTTTTCTCCTCCGCAGCTATATTAGGGCTTTGTTGCTGACAACAGTAAAAACTTGTTTGTGTCAGGAAGTGAGGTATGAAGACAGGACCTGAAAGGTACAGACAAAACCAAAGTGGCAGTTTTGCATTACTTTTCTGACCATATTCTTTAAAATGGTGACAAGCAGAGGATCTGCTAATAAAATGTGTGATGTTTTATTGGAAATAAAAATCAGGAAAACATTCCCCTCTCATACATGGTAGACACTAGCTATTACACAAATACATATAGGCGTGAAGAGTGAGGAGCACGTGCATTTTTCTCGTGTTTTGTCCTCATTTCCAAAATTGAACTATTTAACAACAACTCTGACTTACTCAAGTCCAGTGACGTGTGGAAACTATCAGTTTTCAGTACTCTGGTATTACTGACTCACAACCCCCTTTGGGGTTTCCACCTTAAATCGTAATTCTCTGTCTTAAAAGTGTTGATGGACCATGAAAATGTTTATCTTATGAATCTAAGCTAGATAGCTATTTTTGTGTTTTGGTTCATGCTTTTCCATTTTAGAAGGAACGCTGGATTGGCAAAATTATGAAGAAAAAAAAAACTTTGCAGGAAACTAGAGTGGGATGAAAGCTCATCTTTTTCTTCCGGCCTTGCCTTGACTGTATTTCTTTCCACCTCATCAGTTTACCTCCTCAGCCATGATAAATGATCCTCATAGCATCTCTTCAGATTCCATAAATCCCTCCATTTTTACCTCGCAATCTCATGCCTAATTCTTCATCCCTTTCTCCTTGTCTGCCCTTGCCTCCCTTCCAGCTTACCCCCTTTTTTTTGGCCTGGGTGCTTCACTCAGGACTCCCCCTGGCCCCCAATATTCCCTCCCAGCCTTCTTCCCCTCGGCTCCCTGCCCCCACCCTTTTCCCAGCTCGGTCTCTCTAACGCAACTCTACCTCCTTACCTCTGTTTGACCTCCTTTCATCTCCTCCACAGTCTGACCCATCACCTCCTTTAAGTCTGACTTAAAGGCCTCTCCTTACCTTTCTTTACCTGAAATGTGCTGCCCCTTACTGGGGTCTCCTTGACACCCTCCTCTCTGGTCCCATCCCTTCTGCGGTCAAGCCCAGCATTCCTCCACGGCTTGGCCTGGTCAGCTTGAACCTCATTTTGTTCGCGTGGCCCTGCGCTTCTGGGAAAAAGAGTGTGTGGTGCACAGTGAGACCAAGACTCCCCTTGGTCCGAGGCCCCTGCCTCGCCCCCTCCGCCCCTCCCGAGGCCGGGTTGCGGCGCTTCCTGGGCGGATGGTTTGGACCCGCTGCCGCAGCTGCGGTTCTGCTGTGTCATGCAAGAAGGAGGCGGCGGCGGCGGCGGCGGCCGGAGCTGGAGGGGGAGGAGGGGAGGAACCTGATCCTCCGGTAGCTAAGGGCTGGAGGCAAACACCGACCTCCCCCAGAGCCGCCCGGGAGTAGGGAGGGCTCCGCCACCCGAGGGGCCCTCCCCGCGGGGCAGAGGGTAAGTGGGGCGGCGCAGGTGGTCGCCTTGGGAAGGGAGCGCACAGGGGGGTCCGGCGGGGTGGTGGGAGCACCTGGAACTACGTCGTCCCAAGTAAAGAATTCCAGTGTTCAGCTGAGAGGGACCCCGGCTGCAATAAGGATGACCAGCCAAAGGCAGCCATGACCACTATTCGAATAACGCCCCACAGTTGACCCAGGCTGCGCCGAGGGTGGAGTTGTGCATCCCGAACTCGGGACTGAGCTGGAAGCAATGATTCAGAGTTGGAGAAACATCACCCAGTCAGTCGCCCTGAATAGCAAAAGCCAACACACCCCATGTTCCTAGTCTAGCCTTGCTGCGCTTTCTGGATTGTCTTGTTCAAAACTAGGCAAAGGAATGGGAAACCTGCCCAGCCTCACTTTAGCCACGAAAATAATGCTCTTGGCCAGTGGCCCTAGACAAACAGCCCCTGGTGCAATTAAACAATCAATAGGAAAAAGGGCTTCATCTCCCTCATTGCCCTCCTTCCCTGAGCTCCTTCGACCAGGATAATTCATTGTGCTTTAAAGAGAAAGAAAACGTGTTGTATAGCTTCCCACCCACCCTGCTGCCAGCCTCCCGCCCCACAGCACCAACCGCAGACTGCATGCCCTGCGCCCACCCCACCTTAAGAGCTATGCTTGGGGAGACGGTGCTCCGTGTAGCATGATGCCTTCAACTCCCCCAAAACTCACCTCCTTTGCCTTTGACCCTAGGGGACTCAAAGCTTAGGGCTGAGCGCAGGGATGTGGAAGGAGGATGCGGAGGAATAGGCTGCACACATATGAACCTTATTTTTTTCATCTAATACAATTCGCAGGACCACTACGCATTATTATTATTATTATTTCTTCCCATTTCGCTTGTAGAAATTTTAAAAAGCACTTTCTGAAACATCATTTTTTAAAAAAATGTCAGTCATACATTTAAAAGTAAGGGGTTGATGGGATTAACTGAAAGGCTAATGACTGTCTCAAAAGCACATGCGGTTGCTAGGGAACTCGGGCTCATCCTGCTCTCTAATCACCAGCCTGTTAGGTGGAAATCAAACTGCTCGGGGTGTTATTAAAATGAATGGCATTTGGTTAAAGGCTTTCTTGCTTATGTTGTAGCATCTTGAATTATCATCAACGGCCTCCTACCCACATACCTTGTTTTCCTAATTTGATTTCTGTATTTGCGTCATTGCCAGGGACACTCAGACTAGACCAGTCAGGTTCACTTCCTGTTTCTCAGAACTGGTTTATATTTGGTCTGGTAGCACTAGCTGGTAAAACATTGTCAAGCCCGTCCTCTTGGAAAGAAAGCTTTGCTTTCAGTTCAAAACAAATTATACCAATTAAAGTCTAATTCCCATGAAAAACGTCATCATTTGAAAAATAAGGTAGACCGCCAGTCTACTTAATTAGCCATTTGAGAAAACCATTCTTGAAATGTAAGACCTAGAAAAATCCATCTTTATTTCTTTTACTCAGAATCTTCAGTCTTCGGCATTGGAACTAAAACAAATTCAAGTGAAGAGTAGATATGATGTTTCTAAAATGAAGCACACACACAAAAATACACATTCAAGCTGGGGAAGTCGTTTTGACTAAATAAGGCATATAATTGAATGGGATCCAGGCCCAGGAAGGACAAATAAGCTTGGGCTAGCATTGTGGCCTTATGAGAACAAAGTATGATTATAGGACTACACTGCAAATAGGAAACCCCATCACTGGTGTACTGTCTTTCTCCCGATTCTTCTATGTTCCTGGGCAAGACACTCTTACCCCTTCCCCAGTTCCTTCCTCTTTATACCAAGGATATTACAAAGACAATATTATAGGTATAAGACTATATAAATAGGCAAGTTCTCATGTGGATAATTCATTTAGATGGAAAATACAGCTCTTTGAAAATGATATGTGTGAGCCCAGATTGATAATATATGCCTAAAATCCCAGCATTCTGTGGTGCTGAAGCAGGAGAATCACAGTTGCTCAGTTTGGGCAACTGAGTAAAACACTGTCTAAAAATTTTTTTAAAAAGTCTGAGGAATGTAGCTCAGTTTGAAAGCCATGGGTTCAATCCCTAATACTATCCCCCCCAAAAAAAGCAGGAGAGAGAGAGAGAGAGAGAGAGAGAGAGAGAGAGAGAGAGAGAGAGAGAATGAAAAGGAAGCAAGGTCTTGTAGTTATGTTAGATGCAGTTCACTGTTACGGTTTGGTCCTAAAATTCTGCTTAAAAGACTCATTTATTCAGAAATAGGGCTTTTGGAAGGTGATTGGATCATGAGGGCTCTAATTTCATCATCGTATTAAGTTATTGATGGACTTAATTTTTTTTTCTTGGTTTTTTTCACACAGGGTCTTTGGCACGGGGTGTTTTGACACAGGGTAGAGCCACTCCGGCCTTGAACTCACAATTCTCCTGTCTTACCCTCCTGCATGCAGGGATTACCTGTATGCACTATCATGCCTGGCACTGAGGGATTCATCATTTGATGGCATTATTGCAAGGCGATGCAACTTAGGAGATAGTGCTTCACCGAAGGAAGCAGGCCGCTGAGTGGGCACAGCCTTGTCCACACTGCTTGCTCTGTCTTTCTCTGCTCCCCAGCTGCCGTGAGGTGAGCAGCTGTCTGCCACAGCATTCTTCCATGATGTTTCTGACTTGGAACCAACCATGCACAGACTAAGACCTCTTAAACCTTGGGTCAAAATATGGAAATCTTTCGTCCTTCAGGTTGACATTTTCAGATATTTTCTCAAAGTGACAGAAAGCTGACTAACATTCACCCACTGTACTTCGATGAGCAAAGCAATGGCATGATGGAGGAAGGGCTATAAAAAAATAAACAAGGAACTCACTGAATCCTTAGGCACCCAGTAATTTATTTGTCTTTAATTAGTGATAGGCAAAAACATACTTAATTTAGAGTTAAGCAAATTTCAGATTCAGTTTATTAAGAATTCGCATGAAGAAACGTAAGATTTATAGTGGAAAGAAAAGTCTTGACTTTGAAACCCAACTCTGCCACTTTATTCATTATTGAGTGCCTACAGTGTGTCAAATACTGTGCTAGTCCTGGGAATACAGAGATGGATAGGACCACAGTCCATGGCCTCTAGACCCTACAATCTGTTGAGGAGGCAAAGGAGTACACAGTTGATCACACAACTGTGAGATGATACAGAAGAACAGGGAAGGGACATGCGTATAAAGGATGAGTCTGAGGTGAGTACTGAGGGATGAACCGAAGTCAGCCAGACAGATGGGCAAATTCAAAGGGAGGTATTCCAAGCAAGAAAGTATTTTGTGTAAATACCTCGATGTTCAAGAGGCATGCCCAGAAAGTTGAGCATAAAGGACAGTGCCCACAGGAAGAAGATTCTCAATGAAGAATATTATAGCACTGCATGGCAGAAATCCTGAAATTTACATCTGAAAAGATTAGCTTGGTTTTATATGGTAAAAGACTTTATATGTTTGTTTTTTTTTAAAGAAGTTTGAATTTAGCTTAAGGCCAAGGGAAAACCACTGATTAATTTTAAGAAGTATAATGAAACATGATCGTATGTCCAGTTTAGAAAGAGCCTGCCAGTTTGAAGAATTTATTGGTAATTATAAGTAAGGAGACTAGGAGGTTATTTGAGCATTATGGAAAACAAAATGGACATGCAAACTAAAGCAGCAAGAGTAGAAATAGAAGGGAAGGATATGGTAGTTCAGACAGCTAAGCAACTGAACTTGATTATTGATTATATCTGTAGCATTAAGGAATAGTGAATGATTTATGGCCTACATAAATGGGAAGATGGTGGTGTCTTTCATCAAGATGGGGACCTACCTGAGGAGAGGCAAGGTAATTAGTTTAATTTTAAATATGTTGAGTTTGAAGTATACATATGTGTCAAAGTGAAGCCATCAACTACATAACTGAACAGGAGGATCTACAACTCTGGAGAGAGAGCCAATCAGAGTAACTGATAGTTCATAGGCATTGCTGGGATGCCTATAAAACCCAGTAAAAAGAAAGAAGAGTGCTTAGTAGGGAACGCTATAAAAATATCAGAGGTGAGGAAAGAAAGACTCAGGGGAAACAATAGATAGGAGAACCAGGAACAGGGAACGCAGAGGGTGAGAGAGAAACAACAGCATTAAGGACTCCAGAGAGATCCAGAGAAATGAGGCAGAAAAGTCCGTGTATTTAGCAACAAGAAGGTCATTGGCATGTTTGGCAAGAAACATATTTATGAGTAAAAGGTAGATAGTAACCAGATTGCAGTGGATTGAGGGGTGAGAAGTTCTTTTAGGTAAGAAGCACTAAAGGGCAAATAGGGAAAGAACGTAAAGGTATCAGTTATTGGGAAAAATATTTAAAGTCATGGTCTGTGAGGATAAGGACATATAGGAGCAAAAGGAAATAATGTAGCAGTCCAGATTCTTTTGACCTTCTTCAAATTAAGTGATACCACCATCCACCAATTGCTTCAGCCAAGAAACATGCAGATGTTCATGATTCTTCTCTTTTTATCAGCTTTCATGATCCATCCATGAGAATTTAGGTGACCTCTCATTCCAAAACTTGTCCATCTTCACTGCTATCCTCCTCCTCCAAGCCACCACCATCTCTCTTCTGTGCTCCATAATAGCTTTCTAAATGTTTTTCCTGCTACTGTGGTCCTTCTCATTTTCTGTACCACAGCTAGAGTGACATAAGTCAGATATAAAAACACAGATCAGATTCCGTCACTCGTCTTAGAAACCCCCCACATACTCTGATTGCACTTGGAATGAAGTTCAGAGGAGCTTCCTGGCCTGTGAAGTATGGGAGTCACCTCACACCCCACTTTTAACTTCACCTCCCATCTTGTACCCTGATTCCAACCACATGGACGTTTTTCTGTTTCTTAGATACACTGACTCTGCTCTTGCCTTGAAGGGCTTATTCCAGTTATCTCCTTTCCCTGGGATAGCTTTTGGATCCTTGTGGTCTTTGTTTAAAGGTCGTCTCTGGAACAAGACCTTCCTGACCATTCCACTCGAAGGCTTCCCCTCTGCCCACCTTTCCAATCATCATATGCATTTTTTCATCATAATAGAACTTCATTACAGAAACATTCTACTACTGCTGGTTTTATTGCTTTATGGTAAAGACTTCTCTAGAACCAATTAATAGAAATTAGACTCATCAAGGATCACAGTCTGCCAGGTGTGGTGGTGCACGCCTCTCATTCCAGCA
Source organism: Octodon degus (assembly GCF_000260255.1). Lineage (NCBI taxonomy): Eukaryota > Metazoa > Chordata > Mammalia > Rodentia > Octodontidae > Octodon > Octodon degus. The sequence continues at coordinate 26,356,017 of NW_004524591.1, read as the reverse complement.
CTCAGGAGTCTAAGGCAAGAGGATCTTTGTGAGTTCAAGGCCAGCCTTGGACTACATATGAGTTCAGTCTAGCCTGAACTACTAGCAAGAAATTGTCTCCAAAACGAAGAGAAAGGAAAGGAAAGAAAAGGAAAGGAAAGGAGGAAGGAAGAAGGAAAGAAAGAAAAGAAAAGAAAAAAGAAAAGGAAAGAAAGAAAGAAAGAAAGAAAGAAAGAAAGAAAGAAAGAAAGAAAGAAAGACAGAAAGAAAGACAGAAAGAGAATCAAAGTCTGATTCAGGTGTGGTGGCACATACTTGTCCTCCTAGCACTTTGGGAGGGTGAGGTAGGAGGATTATCATTTCTAGCCCAACCTGCACAATTTAGCAATTTAGAGAGATCTTGTCACAAAATATCAGTCAATCAATGGGATACAGGTGTGGCTCAGTGCAGAGGTCCAAGGTTCAATCTCTAATACTACTACAAAAAAAAAAAAAAAAAAAAAAAAAAGAAAGGAAACAAAAAGCATCAGAGTCTGAGCCAGCATGGTGGTGCATGCCTGTAATCCAGCACTCTGGGAGACTGAAGCAGGAGATCACAAATTCTAACCAAACCTAGGCATCTTGGTGACTTAGTGAGAACCTGTGTCAAAATTTTAAAAAGGACTAGGGATGTAGCGCACTGTAAAGGTCCTGGGTTGTACCCCCAGTGTCCCCCTACACACACACACACACATTCACAGAGGATTAGTCCAGCTGGGAATGGTGGTAAATCCTTATAATCCAGCTACTTGGGAGATTAAAGCAGAAGAATTGCAAGTTTGAGGCCAACATGGACAACTTGGTAAAACCTTGTATAAAAATAAAAAAGACTGGGAATATAGTTAGTGGTAGAGCACTAGACTACAATGGGTTCAATCTTCAGTACAGCCAAAAGAAGAAAAATAGGGACAAGGCAGAAAGGAGAAAGAGAAGACCGAAGAGGAAGAAGAGGAGGAAAGGGAAGAGGAAGGAGGAGGAGAAAAATGGAGTCTGGTGGATTATGTATTACTAGACATTTAAGATTTTGGACTAGAGACCATACTCTCTTATGTGAAATAAATCAGACCTGCATGTACAAACATCGTATTGTCTCGCTAGAGTAAGAACATAAAAGAGTAAATAAAATCTGAAAGGAACAATGAATACTGTGAAAAGGGAATGAATCTGTTCAAAAGGAAGAAATTATTGAGATGAAGAAAAGGACAAGAAAGAGAGAAAAGAAGAGATATCTCTATAGATGCAGGGAGGCTTGGATCATTGTACTGAGAATTTCTGCTGGTCTAGGGAAAGGATCAGTTAATTTTGTAATTTTTTTCCTCTTTCTCTATTCTTAAATTCTTAAAACTTTTTTTTTCAATTTTGCATGCGTATTTCTGGTAATCTAAACAACTAAGTTGAAGACAACACCATGCGACAGAACAAATACTGTCGAATTCATATTATTTAGTTCAGTGAAATTCTGTATCATTTCTAATTTTTTACTATTCCTATTTTCTATCCTCTTTAAATTTTTTTTAAGATTTTGGAAGTTTTTTTAAGATTTTGGAAGGGTTTTTTTAAGATTCTTTTGAAGATTTTTTTTTTTAAGAGTTTCTAGCTAACTTGGACATTCACATTCACTCTGGTTCGTAATAGTGCATTCCTCATTGGGCTGTTAGAAAATAAAGGTGATTTTGTCAGGCTACTTTCAGCAAGTCTGAGCTTCTGTACATCCACACACACCCCATTTGTGGGGGCCCCTGGGGTGGGGGAAGCCCTTGGTTACCATGAATTATTAGAATAAAACTTGACCAGAATGTAAAGAATTTTAAAAGAATTTCTGAAAGAACCTAGAAATTAGATTATGTAAGAAGAAATCAAAACACTCCTACAAATCAATAAGAAGAACACTGAAAACTAGAAAGTTAGGCAAAAGATATGGCAGATTATAGGCAAGGAAATACAAAGAGATATTTAAAATATGTAACAGTGTTCACTTTTGTCATAGCAAGAAATGTATACTCTTCATATATCAAGTTGACAAAATTTCTAACATTTAGTTAACACTTGGCTGGTCAGGCGTGGTCTTGCACGTCAGAGGGAAGGACAGTTGATGCCATCCTTTGAAGGGTGACCTGGTGGTACATACCACACTTTCAAATGTACAAAGCTTTTGACCTAGCAATTCTACCTTTATATATTTATCTAGTAGATAGATTTGGACATTCATTGAAGGATGAATCTGCCTAGGACATTCACTGAAGCATTATTTATAGTCATCAGTAACTGCAAACAGCTATCAAAAGAGAATCCACAAAAAAGTGAATTGGCTAAATAAATTATGATGCAGTTATATAAGTGAAAAGTAGGTATCCATAAAGATTTGTGATGCACCTCTGGACATATTTATATTCAGAGACTGTCATGAAGCATTACTATGTAAAAAAGTTAAGATGAAGACCCGTATATGACCAGGTATAGTGGCACATGCCTGTAATCTTGACTACTTGGGAGGATGAAGCACGAAGATTCCAAATTGAAGGCCAGCGTGGGTCATTTAGTAAGACTTTGTCTGAAAATGAAAAGGGCTAGAGATCTAGCTCAGCGGTCCTTGGGTTCAATCTTCAGTACCACCAAAACAAAAAAAAAAAAAAGAAAGAAACAAATTCGTATATGTGTTTTGCTAGGCCTGCATGTCTGTTTGAAAGGCATTTACATTTTTTTATTTGAAAAGTCATTATCTGTGGGAAGATTAAATAAAACAGGGTAAAATCATGTAGAGAGACTAGTTGGAAGGGGTTTATGTAAGAGATAATAATTACCTCGCTGAAACCAGTGGCATGCAGAGACAGAAATGATAAGAATCCAAAACAATTATTGTTGATGACTTTGGTTGATTGGAGATGGTGAGTTATAGAAAGAGGGATTCTGTCATGGTGGACTTGAGAATGCTTTCAAGATTGGATATAAAAACAGAAGTGTCAGCTACCAAGATGGGGAATCTAAGGACAGACACAGAATTATAGGGGAAAATCAAAAGTTTTATCCAAGTGCACAGGCTGGTACACCTGTACCAAGTGGACAGATGTCCACTACAAGTTTGTAGGCAGTGTTCTGAAGCTCAGAATTTCTAGAGCTGGATTTATAAATTTGAAAGAAGATGGCCTCGAGATGACAGGTAGGATCAAAAGATGAGTAGGGCCAGGACTAAGTTCTAATCATGTAGAGATTGAATAGAAGAGAGATGACAGTGGAGACTGAGAATCAGAAATCCCAGAAATAAAACTAGGAAACCATAGGGCCAAAAGACCCAAGCGTGTTGAGGAGAATCAATCTGTTACATCATGCCAAAGCTCAAGGAAGATCATTGTTCTGTGTTAGTCTCATGAACTCAAAGCTCCTTTTGAGTTGAGATTATTTTATTTGAATTCTATTTTTTAAAAATTTATTTGGTACAGGGTCTCACTATGCTCAGACTTGTAGTGAGCCTCCTGTTTTTAGCCTCCCCTGTGCTGGGATTACAGGTATGCACCACCACACCCAGTCTCAGTGGCCAGCTCAGCATGTGTAACCTATGGCTTACTGCACACCTCACTTAGAATAATCAGTAAATTTTTTTTTAATTTGGGAGAAGAACAAGGAAACATAGAAAGATACACAGAAAGACAATAGAATTTATGTTTGCACATCAAAAAATAAGCAAACAAAGCAAATTCACTTGAAGTCCAATTTGATCTTGGAAAACAGAAGTAAGTTCTGTGGTCTCTGTTACCCTTGAACTAAACATGGGAGTTGAACACTCACAGTGCTGATAAGTGCCTTCCAAAATATTTTGCTAGGTAATACTTGTGCCTGGTCAATCCAAATCCATTTTTATCTTTATTTAGGTCCTGAGTGATAACAAAAAGAATAGTTTGGTTTCACTCATCTATCTGATCCCATCACCCCAAGCTGAATCAGTTGATGGCACCTGAGGAATCCACTTCAGTGCCACTACAGCTCTATAGGACACTGCAGCCACTCCTGGGACACCCAGCCCTGGTTTCCTATCACAGGGTCAGGTGACTCTTGGCAGGAAGAGACTTATAATCTCTTAGAGAAATACCAGCTTCTCTGTTTGTTGTTTCTACATCAACACACTGATGCTATCTGAAGAGACTACAGGGAATATGGACGAAGAAAAAGTTTGGCTTTGTTTGGGGAATGTAGAAATCTGCAAAATAAAAGAGAAGGGCCTCACGTGAGAAGAAAATTAAATAATACATTATGTAAACAATATGTAAAATGCTATTAGAGCATATGTCAGTTACCCTGAAGATTGGCACACTTCTCTACAGAGCCAGATAGAAAATGATTGGGGTTTTTCTGGCCATACAGTTTCTTGTCCAACTACTGCATTCTGCCAAGACAGTGCGAAAGCAGCCACAGACAGTACATAAATGAATGAACTCAGCCATGTACTAATAAAACTTTATTTGTGAACACCGAAATAGAACTTCATGTAACTTTTCCATACCACCAAATATTCTCCTTTTGACTTTTTCGCGACCATTTAAAAATGTGAAAGACATTCTTTTTTCACAAGCTAAACAGAAACAGGCTTGGCATGTAGGCCATAGTTAGGCAAAGACAAACATAAACATCATATTATGAAAAAGATGTCCAGATTTGGACTTCTAAAGAAAAAAATTTTTAACTTCTCAAATTTATTTGAACATATAAACACACTGCTTGCTTCTGGCTTAGGCAAGAGTAAAGTATGTCCCCTTGGTTCAATGTTCATTGAACACTTTGCTTTTTCTCTTCCTTGTAGCATCATGTCTATGAATATTTACAGTCACGTACCATGTAACAATGGTTTGCTCATATGGCGGACCAATAAGGTTATAATGGAGATGCAAAATTCCTACACCTAATGATGCAGCCACCAGCACACTCTAGCACAACATGTTATCCAGATGCTGGTGTAAACAAACCTACTGCACTGTTAGCCACATAAAAGGGCAGCACATACAATTCTATATGGTATAGAATACTTGATGATAATAAGTGACTATGTTGCTAAGTTATGTATTGGCTATTCTATATCATGATCTTAGAGTGCACTCTTACCAAGAAATTATAATATAACAGTATACCAGAGTACATCAACATTGTCTGGTACATCTTTTTCTCTTGCTCTTAAATCTCTATTTTTCATTTTCGATTGGCCTATAACAGTGATGGCAAACCTTTTAGAGCTTTTAGTGAAAATAGCCTACTGTGGCATGCATGCCATATACTTGCCACCACTGTCTTAGAAGAAAGGAAAATACAGGGTATATCATATAGATCAAATATCTCATATTATATATATGTAAATATGCCATATAATCTAGGTATGTAGTAGGCTATGCAGTGTGTAGCTTGTGTAAGTATGCTCTATGATGCTTGCAAAGTGGTAAAATCTCCAAAGAACAGTTACTTGGAATACATGCCCATCATTAAGTGATTCCTGGCTATGTTTTTATATAGAAACTGCAAAATACAAATACCTAAACCAAGAGAGGAAATGGTAGTGCTAATCACATTTTTGAACTTCCCTACTTCATTTGCTAAATACATTGTTCTTTCTTTTTTCGTGGTACCAGGGATCGAATTCAGGACTGTGTGCTTGCCAGGGAACTGCTTGTGCCACAAAGCTGTATCCTTAGCCCCATTCAATGCATTATTCTTGGTCTAAATTTTAAATAGTGCAGTGGTGTGTATTACAAAGTTAGAAATAAAAGAAGTTAGATCACTGATGGGTAGGTAGATAGGTGAAAAATCTAGTGGCTGATAAGTTCAGTGAGAATTGTTTGGGTGTGTAACCATATAAATGGATAAACGTTGTCATTTGAAGCAATAAATGCACAGTCTGGAAAAAAAAAAAAAACCTCAGTTTAAATCTGAGCTCTTTTGCATCCCAGTTGTGTGACCTTGGGCTGATTATATAAACCATAGAAGCTTCAGTTTCCTCTGTGTAGAAAGAGGATAATAATAACTACCTCTGAAGGAAGCTGTGAGAATTAAATCAGGTAGTGTATGCAAGTCAGCTCGTGTGGTACCTGGGACGTGGTGAGCAATTAATAAATCATAGCTGTTGTAATATGGTAGCCTGAAAGCTTAAAGCATTCCATCAGAGGCAGAGCAGAATAACCTTGGAAGTCCTGAAGTCATGGACACATATGGAAACTCACATCTGAGAGTAGATGGCTGGCAGAAAACATTTGGGTAAAAATAAAAGCAGAAGTGACATTGTCACAAAAGCATACAAGACATCTGGCCAGTTGTTCCCTAGCAACGAGCTGCTGGATTGTCTAAGAAGTTCCACCTTGAGATCTAGCTTCCTAGACTCCCCATTACTTTGATGCCAATTATGACTGTGGAGAAAGCGCATCATCTTTGTGCCCCTCGCATCTTGTTTCCTTCCAGTCATGCCAGCTGTGTGCCTCTGACACCGATAGGTCTGCTACCACCCCTTTGCTTGCCCAGTTCTGGGCTTCTACCCGACTGCTGCCACTCTCCCTCTGACCATTGCAACCCAGTTTCCCCCTATGTGTGAGACCCTGCTCTGAGCCCTAGCCTCCCTTACAACTCCTATTTGTTTAGCTCAACTATGACCAGTCTTTTTTCCCAGAGGAGGTTTATTGTAACTGCCCAGGCCCCTGGTGTATTCTTACACTGTGGGACACTGTGCCTTACCTTTCATGGATAACCTGTTGCTAGGTAAGACTGAACTGGCTGGTATTAATAGCTTCCTGAACTTTACCATGGTGTGAAACCCCAGGTCTTGCATAGCCTGGCTTCCCTAATGTAGGCTGGCTTCTGTGTTCCCAGCAGGGACCCTGGGGAATACCTCTACCCCAGTCTTGGTTCATTCTTTCTCTCACTGGCCATGTGTTGTCAGCTAGTCCAAGCACGCCTTGTGACCCTGTTATGGCAACATCAAGCATGCTTTCCCAATACAAATGACAGAGTTATTGGCACAGGGGCACAGTAAAGGGGTGATGGAGAGCTTCAGTTTATCTCACATCAGCTGACAATATCGCTATGTGCAAAGTGAGTATCAAATGAAGTAGGCATGACTTAAGTTCAAACTAATTGCTCATTGAATAGGTACTAGTCTGTGGTTAACTCCAACCAACTTAGAAGAATATGTAGGTAAAGCAGAAGTGACAAACAACTTAAAATTAAAGTGACCATGGCACCCTTGAAATTGTAACCGCCAGATGAAGCAACTCTGTATTCACTATACTGATAAGGCAGGAGAGTTAAGAGATTGTAGGACCTGAGACTATCCAGCAAGGAGCTGGGAAATAAAGCTGAAGTTGAGTAAACTGTCTTTTTTTTTTATGGTAGCAGGGATCAAACCAGAACCTTGCATTTGCCAGGCAAGCACTTATTCCACTGAGCTATCTCCGCGCCCCGTGTAAACTGTTTTGAAATGCATACTCTCACAAAATCAATGATTTCAGTAAAGAGGAGAGAATCTTAAAAAGATCAATGTGGTTGCTCAAGAACTGTTTTGGCAAATTCATCTTTTTAAAGAACACACATGAAAGACAGGAGAAGGGGCATACAATAGCCTTCTTATCTGTGGAAGGGACTACATTCCAAGACTCCCAGTGGATGCCCCAAACCTCTGAGGGCTTCAAACCCATATGTGCTATGCTTTCTCCTATGCACACACCATGACTGCTGTGTTTTTTTCCCCATGTGTACGTACCTTTGATAAAATTTAATTGATGGATGTACAGCAATTAACCACTAAGAAGAATATATGCAGTGTATTATTTGTTGAAACT
>NW_004524591.1:26343140-26348094 GCF_000260255.1 Octodon degus | reverse complement strand
AGGATCACAAGTCTGCATCTTGTACAGCAATTAACCACTGAGAAGATTGTATGCAGTGTATTATTTGTTGAAACTGTACTTTCGATTTGATTTGAAACTGTCTCATTGCTATATGTTTATCAATAAAACTTAGAAAAGAAAAAAAAACCCCAAATGGTCAGGCCAGGCATGATGGCACATGTGTGTAATCCCAGAACTAAGAAGTTTAAAGCCCTCAGAGGTAGGAGGATCACAAGTTTAAAGATACTCTGGGGAGTTTAGTAGGATCCTGTCTCAAAATAAATTTATAAATCAATAAAAAAATTTAATTGATGGATTAGGCACAGTAAGATGGTAACAGCAACATCTGTAACAGAATAATTATAACAAGATACTGTAAAAAAAGGTTACTTAAAACTTAGCTATTGTTTTTTTCTAGAATTTTCCATTTAATGGTTTCAAACTGTAGTTGACTAAAGGTCACAGAAGCCAAAGAAACCAAAACCTTGGATGGGGAAGAACTACATTTATGAAGGTTACTTTCAAAAGAAGGGCTCACACCCATGAGAATGATGTTTTAAAAGCTAATATCCAGAGGCAGCTACAGTCTGGAAAGGTACTGAAAATACTTTTCAAAATAGGAGTTTTTTGTTATGGTAATGTATAATAATGAAGATGGAGGAGTGATATTGAACAGGGTAAATATCTAATATTAGTAGTTAACTGAAAATCAGAATCATTCAATCGTAACATTTTCTAGATCCTAAAGTATAGGTTCTTTCCTCTACATTTTTAATATTTCTAAAATCAGAATACCTTGAATATGTATGTTTAATATGGTACCTTTTGGGGGAGGACTCAAAACAGCCAGTGATGAGGCATCCTACCATAAGTTGGTCTTAGAATAGAGGAAATTTAAAATTTTATTCACTTAACAGTGCCTGTGTCAATTGTACTCAACAAATAAAAGGTCTGCTTTGTGTTCTAAAAGTTGTGGTATTGCAGATGGCACCCAAAGGCAAGGATGAATCAGACCACAGCTCAAAGGTCACATGTGGAAGTGTGTTTCCCTATGTGAGATTTAGAGGCAATCCAACGAGCGCTGATAAAGAATAAGAGGGTAGCAAATATTAGACAGGACTGAAAGGCACATGGGTGGGTAAAGAGACCATGGCAGCTCATGGAAGGCAAGTCACTGAACGTGTGTCACAGAGAAGGATGGATAGAGACAAAGATGTGTGTCCAAATCCAGGTAGAGACAAGATGTGGGTAAAGATAAAGTAACTCTAGGAAGATACTCAAGACAGTGACTACCATGGGTCAGATGGACAATGTTTGTCCTTGGCAGGACACTTTGAACTGCCTGCCATGTAGCATGTGTGTACCACTGTGTCCTGATTCCTCAGAATCAATTAAGTGATTGATCTAAAGCCCTCTTGCTCTAGGGTCCAATGTACTTAGCTTTGATTAACCCCATGGAAGGCTCCTATGATAAGGTAGCTAGTTAAATCAAGGTTATAGGCATGGGAAAACATGACAAGAAATGATATTGCACAGTGAGATGGTTACATACATACCTACCTACACACACACACACACACACACACACACACACACACAGGCCAAAGAATTTACAAATGACTGTTTCTGTTCCACTTTGGGAACCCATATTAAAGGAAAGAATTCAAGGAAGTTGTTTCAATCACATATGATCATTCATTTATAAGCTGTGATATGCCCAAGTACTTCATATTAGTGTGAACATAAATAAAAGGGATCATGTCTTTTTGGGATTGTAGCTGTAGTATCTATTAGTGTCTCAAATGGTGAGGCAAATGTGCTCTTGGATGACTGAACATTGGTCATTTCCATTGAATACAGTGATTAGTACCTAAGGAGAGGACCTCTGCCATCTCATGTGTGTTCACCTTTCCCATCTGTGCCATCCAGGGGGTGGACGTGGAGTTGTGGCAAAGTTGCTTTCTCCTTCATCTCCAGGGAGCAGGGAATGTGGCCAACCATTGGATAGCATTCCTTTGGCCTCAGTGACTGTCTTGGGCTTGGCCATATGACCTAAGTCAGTTCCACCAAACCCAATGTCAGGACTTTTGCTGAGAGTGCCAGGTCAAAGTTGCTTTCCTTCTGGAAATGAATGCAGAAGCATGACCCCTGAGAGTGCTTGGCTGTCTCTGTGGGACCACAGGACACAGTCCATTAAGAATGAACTGTCCCCAAGTGCTGAATCAAACAAGGAAGAAGAAACCGTCAGGTCTTAGCACACTGTATGAGTCACCTGACCAAACCTAGCTTGAAGTCTGGATTTTCATTTATGTGAGTTGATAAACTCTATTTGTTGTTTAAGACACAGCAATACAGAGTTTCTATCGATACCTGAGCATCTTCTCTAATTCTTAGGATTACAACAAACATGGCCAAGGAAGAGTAGAATACATTTCAGATGGATTAAAGGATTAAATAAGAAAGTGACCCATTAAAAGCAGTGATACATGTTGAAAAGGTGGAAGTGATATACCCATCTTTTGACCTTAGGGTGATACAGGCTTTCATGAACAAAAAACATGAAAGTCTGTTTAGCTGGCCATGGTAGTGGATAACTGTAATCACAGCATTGTTGGAGGCTGAGGCAAGTGGTTCATTAGTTCAAGCTTAGCCTAGAAAATTTAGTGACTTTCCTGATTTTATTACCAGCTTTCACCTGAATCCATTGATAAACGGGACAATTCTGCTTCTAGGCCAGGAATCATTTGATCTGAAAGTCGTGAGAAGATGTGGTTTGGATCATGCAGGAGGATGACTGAGCTGGGACTATAAGGAACTGCACATGAGCCGCAGCACATTTAACCTCTCAGAGGTCACAAGATGACACCTTTTTTTATCACGGTCAAAATGATATCACCATATCATGCTTAAAAATACCATTGGCTGGACAATTGAAAGTGCTTAATCAGGAATCTTAACCTTTTTCTGTGATCAGCACTCATGGGTCAACAATAAATACTTGAAAACTTAAAAAACATTCAGTGACTTAGTAAGATCCTGTCTCAAAATAAGACTAAAATAGGTCTGGGGACATAGCCCACAGCAAAGGCTCTGGGTTCAAACTCCATTAAATAAATAAATAAAGTTTCAAAAGGAAAAAAGATTGATTTATCTGATTGCTTAGAACTTTTAAACATATAAACAAAACAGCGTTGCAAACAAAAGGTGGCAATTTATAGAACTTCATAGTTATAGAAATGGCAAGAGTAATACATTTTTTAATATATAAAATTTAATATATAAAATTCTCTTACACCATTCTAAGAAAAGACAAACTTTCAAAGGAATGAGTAGAGCACGTGAAAAGACAAAAAGAGAAAGGAGTTCAAGAGACTAAGGAAAATGGAAGAGACTCAGTCTGCCTAGGAATTAAAGAAAATTCCAATTAAGGTAGCCTATGCTGGGTGTGTGCTCAGTGATAAAGCTTATAGTTAGCATGTGTGAGGCCCTAGTCTTGATGTGAGCATTACACACACACACACACACACACACACACACACACACACACACACGTGTGTGTGTGTGTTGTGTGTGTAAAAATTAGGTGACTTGTGTCTAGCAAATGGTCAAGAACTTTATAATTATGTCTTAAATTTTTTTTGAATAAATAAAATTATGTCTTGTGTTAGTAAAGATGCAGGAGATAAACACCCTTATGATGCCCCAGGAGTACAAACTGACACTAATGCTGTAGCAAACAATTTGAATTGTGTGTTAAGAACCTTAGCCTATGCATACCATTTAACATGGTGGTTTTATTTTTAAGACTTTAGCTAAAGAAATAGTCAGAGACAATCACAGAATTTAATATAGAAGAATATAACACTTAGAGCAGCATCAGCATTATGTATAATATTGAATAGAGATAACCTAAGTATTCAGTAGAATGAACACATATTTTGTGGTATATTTCTATGATGAAATGTATGTGGAGAGTCAAAAGCAGACTTTTGAAGATGTTATGACACCAGAAAATGCTGGTCACTTACTTGTGTTTTTTTAAGAAAGAAAGACCAGACAACTACACAGTAAAATATTAGCAGTGATAATATCTTAGAAAAGTAAGATATTTAGTTAGACGGATAGGTTGTACAGAACACAAGGCCCAGCATATAATCAAATGACGATATGTGCAAACAATTGCTTATATTAGAAGACAAGGTCAGGCCTATGAGTCAATAGCATAATTTGCTCCCATGTAGTATGATGAGAGAGTCAAAGATGACCCCAACCCAAAAGTATATTCCTGATCACTTATAATGTTTTAAATCCTGAATCCTTCTACTAGGGACAGAATTGGTTTTATTTTTTTTTGTTATTTCTATGTATTCTAAATCTACTGCAATAGACATGCGTGTTCTTATAGTCAGCATAAAGAAAAAATTTAAAATGAAGGGGGACCTCAAGGAGAATGACAGCAGGGTAAATTTAAAAGAGATTTAAATTTAAATTTAGATGAAATTCAAATTTAAATGAGATTCAGATCTTCTGATCCATATAAACTACATCTAGGGCTACAAAAAGCACTTCAGATATGATTATAAACATGTTGTAAGGAATCACAGAGGAAAAAATACCATATGTCTGGGGTTAGGCAACTATGCCAGTTTCTAAAAGGGGAAAAGAACCTACTGATTTGATAAGCTTAAGTTTTCTTAGGAGAAGAAAATTGGTGCTGTATCAAAAAGAGCCAGTGTGGGTCACTTAAGTCCCTGCCAGGGGCTCAGATTTCCTTACCCTCAGGTGCTGTAAGTCATGTAACCCTCATTCCAGATGGTTATTACTGTTCCCATTACACAGAAGCTAGGGGCTATCAATGTCAAGTGATTTGTCCAAAATCCTATAGGCTAATTTTCTTTCCCTCCTTCCCTCTTTCTCTCTCTTTTTCCTCTTCTCCTTCCTTTCTTCCCTTCTT
>NW_004524591.1:26321633-26340090 GCF_000260255.1 Octodon degus | reverse complement strand
AGAGGAAGAGGAAGAGGAAGAGGAAGAAGAGGAATTTAGCTTCTAACTTAGAGGAAAAATTTTCAACTTGAAAACTATAGTTGCTTCTGTGTGGCCTCCTTATAACTAGAAATCATGCATGATTTGTGCCTTAGTCTTTTTAACTTGTAGGAAAATTAATAAAAGTTATTCTGTTATCAGTAAAACAAAAAAAAATCCAAAGTTGAGAGAATGGAAGAAAAGTAAGGTGGGAAAACCCACATTTATTGAGCATTTACACGAGGTATTACATTGCCCATATTTTAGCCTCAGAACCACTTTTCAGTGTAGGTAGGATTATCCTGACTTTTACCGTTAAGCAACTTGTGACTCAAAGAGATCACATGCCCAAGTCAGAGTCACTGAGCTACTTAACAGCACCAAACTTGAAGTGTCGATCTGCCTGACTCCTAAGGCTTGTTCTTTTGACTAGCTATTGAAAACCAATAGCAAAATACAGTATTTAGTGGGGGGCAACTCTAAAATCCTGCATTGATCTGTAAAACAGCAATTGCCTAGGATTTGCATGAACGACTTTATTAACATTTCCACCCAAAAGATCTTGGGATCTGAGCTGGTAGTGAAGCATCATGAATCTGCATGCAGCGATTGGGATGGTTATACAATCTCAGGTGGTGTGACCAGAGGACAGTGGCCTGGACAGGAGAGAGAATGCTCCTACTGCTTTGCATACTGCTTGTACCAAATGAGGACAACTGCGGTGCATTCTGAGTGCCACATTTTGAAAGAAACTTTGGCAGACTATGCAGTGTTATATCCAGAAGAAAGCAGCCAGGTAATAAAATACCTACACTCATGTATACATGCGTGGATTATTGCATGGAAGTGGAACAAGCAGGAGAACCCCAGAGGTAGCTGAAAGTTCTCTTCAACTAGCTGAGAAGCTGCTATGTGTGGAAGAAATGCTTCTTACCTTGTGTATAGCTCCAGAGGACAAAAAAACTGTGGTTGGAAGAAGGCAGCCCTGGGTTAATAGATAAAAACTCAAAGAGGACTTCCCATCTTGCGTGTCTTTTTGGGCACTGAAATGTCAAGCCCACTCTTTAGACATCGTAGGTGCTCAGCAAATATGTGTTGAAGTGACTCGAATATGTCACTGGGTGAACAATGAAGAGATTGTCTTGTGCACAGAAGTAAGGTGGCCACCTGTTGTGCCTGAGATGGTGATCACTGCGCCTGGCCCTGCTCCTCCTTCTCCCCACCCGCACATGCTTCCTCCTGGTCACTCTTGAAGGGAGGTTTCCCCTCTGACTGACTTCGCTCTCGAGAAACCACATCCCCTGTCTTCTCATGATGGAGCCTGTTGTCTCCCTCAGCTCACCCAAGGGAGGACTGTCACCTGTTTCCCATTGTTTCTATCTGCAGGACCCCTGCTGTCCTGTTCCCATGCCACTTCTCCAAGTGCTCCTTTCTGGTCCTCTCCACTAGTTCTTCCCATGACAGTTGCCTGCTGCTTGGATTAGGGGTTCTACACTTGGCATGCATGGCACTGTTTGCTGTCCCCAGGATGCCCCACCCACTGAGCCCTCTCCTTACCTGTGTGCTCATCCAGCCCTCTTTGCCATCCCTTGAGCTGTTACTTTCCTCACTGTCCCTGGGCATCCTAGGGTCGCTACGGGCTCAACCCTCCCATCCTCCTTCCCTCTGCATGTGCTTCCCTTCTACACGTAGCTTCCTCGGCCTTCCAAGCATGGCATGTCTTCGCCTCTCTAGCCTCTATCTTATCAACAGCTTTGTCCTCAGTGCCACTTTTAAATCTCTCTTGGATTTCTCACTACTGTTGTTCCCATTGCTTCTGTGTGACTCAGATCTTAATCTCAACCTTGGACTATTAACAGTGGCCCTCTAATTGGTTTCCCACTTTCCCTTTTCCCCTTACTCCAGCTCGGTCTTCCTCTTGCCACTCAAGCTTTTTCTCTCTATATTTTGCAATGTAGGGATCAAACCTGGGGCCTCAGACATGCTAGACAAGCATTCTACCACTGAGCTACATCCTAAGCCTTCTTTTCCTTTTTAAAATAAAGATAACCATGTTTCTTGCAGTAGTGGGAATTGAATCCAGGGGTGCTCTTCCAAATAGCTGCATCCCCAATCATGTTTATTTTTTATTTTTAGACAGATCTGACTAAGTTGTCTATGTTGTGTTCAAATTTCTGATCCTCCTGCTTCAGGCTCGGGAAGGTGGGATTACGCATGTGCCAATGCTGGGCTTCTTGCCTCTTTAAGAACTTCTGAAGCATCAAGCATGGTGCCTCATGCCTGTGACCTCAGCACACTCAGACGCTGGGGTAGGGCAATCACAACTTCCAACCTAGACTGGGTAATTTAGCAACTCAATAAGCAAAAGGAAGGGACTGGGGATATAGCTCAGGATGAAAACCTTGAATTCAGTTCTCAGTATCAAATAAATAAATACTCTGTTGTGCATACACCTGTAATCTTGGTACTCAAGAGGCTAAACAGGAGGAAGAATCTGAGTTAAGGCTAGTCTGGAATACATTGTGAGATCTTTTTCTCAAAAAACCTCTAATTAAAAAAAAAACAACTCTATTAATTACTTATCTTGAGTATAAATTCCGGATTCTTTAACTGTAAATCAAATTTTCTTGAAATATAGCTACAGCCTTGCTTATCAGTCATTGCCAGCCTCTCTCAGACTTGTTTGTTCCTTTTTTGTTTGTTTGTTGTTTTTTGAGATGGGATTTTACTGTACAGACCAGGCTGGCCTCAGATTCACAGTGATCTTCCTCAGCTTCCCGAGTGCTGGGATTACAGGTGGGCATCTCCATGCCCAGTGAGTCGTGTCCCTTTTCTGAAAACAGTTTTCCTTTTCATAGCTTTGGGCCCTTCCTTATTTCATTTCCCTGCAAGGGTGGGGAAACCCACCCTTATTTCCTTAGGCAACTCGTTTACTTCTTCAATTCCAAATCCGAACTTCAGCACCCTGAGACGAGAGGTCCTCTTCCGATTCCAAATCAGGAGCTTGGCAGACAAATCAAAGCAATAGTGATGACATTTTTTAAATTCTTATTTTATTTTATTTTGTACAGTAAAAACAAAAACAAACAGCAGAAACAAAGACAGAAACAGAGTAACATACAACAATCCATAGGCTCCAGGTTTTTAAAATAAGAATGGCAAATTAATTGTAATATATTTTTATTATCAAATCTGTTGCTCAGATTAACAGATATAGGTATCCAAGATTGGACAAAAAATTGAACATTAATGTTTTCAATAAGCCTTAATTTCTTTTTCTTGTCCATTTTACTTTTTTTAAGAAATTTATTTTAAAGAGAGTATAATAGTAATAATAATTGATAAGATATTAGAAATGGTACACATTTAGAAGAATAAGATGAGAAATATTCAATTTTTTAAATACAAATTTTTTTTTTCCTACAGTGCTGGGGATCGAACCTATGACCTTGTGTATTCTAAGCAAATGCTATAGTATTAAACTGGCTACATCTCCGCCCTGCTATGAATATGATATTTAAAGCAATCGACTGGATTTGTAATCATAAAGGAACAAACCAAAGCAACTTGAAAAATTCAGAGATCAGAAAGGGTCCAGCAAGAGACTAGAAAGGATGAGGTAGGAAGCAAGCCAGTGTGGTGTGAGGGAGCCAGAACAGACAGCTCTGCAGTAGAAGGGCGTGGCCAGCAGTAACTGGAGCCTGATGGCGAGGGTGAGATGAGGACCGGAGACTGGCCACTGGCCATCACAGAAGTCACTGTGACCTTTATAGGTGTGTTCTCAATTGCACAATGGGGCAAATGTTGTTGGAATTGCCTCTGAGAGATAGGCAGAGATGAGGAAGTAGATGCTTGTCAGAAGGGGAAGATTGGATAAATGAAAACATTATGGCTTAGTAGAGAGGATTCTATGAGCTGGTCAGGAGCCAAAAACATCCATGAGTTGTCTTGGACTCTTAGTGAAGAATCCTTAAGGAGAAACAAGCATGAGGTTTCAGGGTGCCAAGCTTTTCTTAAATTTCAGAGTAGAATTGCCTGTGCAATAAGATTCCTCCAGGGAGGCGTCTGTATGAGTTTTCTATTGTTCTCTCCTCCATGCAGGGCTTCTCAGAGGGCACCCCAAGGAACAGAAGCCTTGGGGAAGAGCTATGAATACTTAGTGTAGAATGTTCAGAGACCCCTTCCACGCACCTGCTTGCTGCTGGTGTGCGGGGCTGTGGAGAACCTGAGTTAGTCAGCTTCTCATTGCTGCAACAAATGCCTAGCGGAGGGCTGCAGCAGAGGAAAGCCGGGCACTCTGTGGCAGCCAGGAAGCACAGTGAGAGCCAGAGGGAGGGGCTGGGGACAAGATCCACTCTTCAGAGGCATGTCCCTGGAGACCATTTCCCCCAGTGGGGCCCCCCTTGCTAATGGCCCGCCCAGCTATGACTTGTCAGTGGACTAACCCAGGCACAACCTACGCCTCACCTCTGAACATTGCTGCATCGGGAGTCAAGCCCTCAATCCATGAGTCTTTGGGGGACACTTCAGACTGAAACCACAGCAGAAGCCTACAGGGCTGGCTCTCATCCTTTTTGGTTGCTGGGCAACACTATGTCTGAATTGTCAGAAAGAGGTGTACAGGAAAAACTGGACCCATCCAACAGAGCATCCTTGAAAATGCTGTATTTTGAAATATTTATATAAAAATCTTATAGTGAGATAATGAGACGGGATAAATGGCCACCTAAATTCGATAAATAAGTTGGTTTTTCTTGTCAGTCCCTAAAAAAGGAGCATGAAATACGAAGACTGTAAACACTGGGTAGAACAAATTGAAGGTGATTTTGTGCTACTAAGTTATATTCCTAAAAGAGTCCAAGTTTCCAAAGGCATTTGGTCCAGATCCCACCTAGAAGGTGTTTTTACTCTCTAGATGGTGGATAATGTGTTTCCCTTTATAGAATCATGTATGTGATGTCCATGACCTGGGTTGGGAAACACAACCAGCCACAGAATAACTGGAGTCTCCTGTCTTACCTAGAGTTCTCCAGATGCATCACATGCGCTGCTCCTGCCTTTGTGTGTGCTGCTCCCTGTGCCTGGAATTCTCAAATCCTCTTGCTGGGGTGTTCATTTCTGGGAGCACCTCTGGAAGGGATCACGTCAAATTCCCCACTCCATGTTTCCCAAAACTTATTTATTTATTTTTTTTTTTGATGTAAGGTCTCACTCTATAGGTCAGGCCAGCCTTGAACTCACTATGTAGCCCAGAGTGGCCTTGAACTCACAGCAATCCTCTTGCCTCAGCCTCCAGAGGGCTGAGACTACAGGCATGTGCCAGTACACCCGGCCTTCCCAAACCATTCTCGCGCATACTTCCATCTCCATGCTTACCACAATCACTCACAACTCTATAATGTGGCTCCCTCACTGGGCTGTGAGTTTCTCGAGTCTGAGATTTTGTTGGCCTTATATCCATTTCTGTCCTCTGCATCTAGAATACTAGTGCTTCTCCATTTGGGGCACAGAATGCTGGCTCATGGAGCGGATGCCGGAGTATTTCAGAGTGTACACGATTGAATGAGTGAGAAAGCGAGTACATCAGCTGCACACACCTGTGTGGTACTGTGTGGTCCGGATGATGCAAACTTGCTGAAGCAGAGTAGGGCTGGGCAGTAGGAACTGAGGGGTTCAAACCTAGATTTGCAAGAGAGCTTTGACTTGAGGGACATGTGAACATTTTAATCTTCATTATTTCTCTTAAGCAATATATTTTTGTTAAGGGCAGTATATACCTTAATAACCACATTTCCCTAAAGTATGGTTACAGTTAATAAAACGTGAAAACCAAGCCGGCTATGGCACCTCTAAAATGGAAGCGGCATTGAAGCAATCATTTCATTGCCAGCTCGCTTGGCTTCTTTCATGCCTAATTTATAAAACGATAATAGCCGTTACTAGTCTTTCCATTATAAAAAGCGTTGTTACTGGAAATTAGAGAGTCTATAAACAGCATGTCTTTGAAAGACAAGCTTTATACACAAATGAGGTGTTATTATTTAGCTTTTCCTTTTCAGTACCCTTAAATGAGAATGAGATGAAAACTCTGCTTTAAGCAAGATCCATCAGGTAAATAATTATTGACTCGAGTGAAAAACAAACAAACTCCCTCTGAAAACTTAGTTTGTACAGCTCAGCCTGTCTGTGCGCAAAACAAAACTGCTGAGTTGCAGTGTGCTGGTACCGCGGTCCTTTCTCTCCTCGCTGCTCTAATCACAAACTGAAGACAGCTGAGCCTTTTGGTCCAGGCACAGTGTACACTCTGAAGAACCCAGATATCCTGGAAGGATTGCATTTGAGAAATGTTTCCACTTATCAGCCCTTGCGGCCAGCCTTCCTTTTGACTGAGGGCCTCTAGGAGATACGGGTCTCTGTTTACAATCCTGGCTCTTAGGAGAGGCAGAGCTGTTCTAGGAGCCTTTCAGGCGAGTGACCTCCCATGACAGTGTGCACCCATGAGCAACTCCCCGGCCAGAGCTCTTCTGTCTTCTTCTTGGAGAACAGCAACCCATACTTACCTGGCAGGGGAGATACCATGATCACAAAAATAGCAACCCTTGGCAGGAAAGGTAGGTCGTGGAAATAAGGTGTGGGGCATTATTATACGTGTCAAAACCTTTACTTTGTATCATGAGCACCTGAGAACAGAACAAGGCCCTGGGAGGACTAGGTAAGAGAGTGGGTGGTGACAAACCTGTTTGTTCAGCATAATTGAGTCTGGCCTCCCTGTGTCTATACAATAGCTTCAGCTCATGGCTTCCTTGGTCCCTGTTCTTGCACTGCCCCCTGCCCACCCCCTACTTGTCCACGTCTCTTACAGTGTCCATTCGTTATGTCTTGGCTCACCTTCAGGCCCCAGGATCAACCTTCAGCCCTGCTTGCCGTTATGGTCATTTGTTTTCCACCTGACCCATTTATTCTGGCTTCTAGATTTTGCTCTCAGAGCGGCTCCCTGCTTGCATAGCTGACTGGCCAGCTGTGGGGCCAGCTGCCTGTTCCAAACTCCAAGGTGACCAACTACGTCTCCCCTCCCTCTAGCTGCCCTCATCACATGAGCCGTGACAGTAGGTGAGAGACAGTGGCAGGGTGAGAACTGTGTCTGACCAGATTGGACCACATGTAGGTCATTTCCTTCGTGGGCTCTTCAAAGGGGTCAGTCATACCTTCACGCATCACAGTGGCCTTGGGCCAGGAGTCTGTGTGGCCCTTAGAGATCAGAAGGGGCAGATTTGGTTGACTTGACAGCTTTAGCCAAGGCCAGCACTGATTGTTGGACCGCTGTCCAGCACACAGGCCATGTCTCCCTAGAGCCTCACCACACCGTCATCTGTGCTAATACAAAGGAGCTAATGGATCTTAAAAGATCCTTTAACATGGGCCTGTTATGAGGGCCCAGATTCCCTGCCCTTGGGAAGGAGGTCGAGGGAGTATGTTTTCTTCCTTTTTTTTTTTTAAAGACAGGAGCAACCTGTCTAGTTCAGATGTTCAGATGGGCCTTGGATTCATTATGTCCATACCCCAGGCTGACCTTAAACTCGCAGCTATCTTCCTGCTTCAGCCTCCCAAGTGCTGGGATTACATGCATGTGCCACCATAACCAGCACTATGTTTTTGTTTTTGTTTTCCGTTTTTAAGGCAAACTTTTGAAATAGCTGCTTATAGTCATTGGTTCTAATCATTCCCCCACTCACTGTGATCTGAGATTGCCTCTACTGGTCCAGCTCCTGGCCTGACTTGCCAAACATCCCTTGGTGCTTTTCAGGCTTTTTTGCCTAATCTTTTTTTTCCTTTTTTCATTTATGTATTTGGTACAGGGCCTCACTATGCAGCTTGGACTTGTAGTGATCCTCCTGTTTTCAGCCTCCCTTGTGCTGGGATTACAGGCATGCATCTCCGCACCTAGACTTGGTTTCTGGCTCAGCACACCCCAGGGGTGGGGCCGGCGTGGCATGAGGGAATCCCTGGTCCCTGTGCTTGCCAAAGCAGGTGTTTAATCTGCTGAGCTATCTTGGTGGCCCTTTGCCTTATCTTTTGACAGCATTTGCTTTCGTTGGTCACAGTTTTTTCCCCTTGTTCTCTGTGATAACTCATGCTTGTTTCTCTCCTGTCCCTCTGGCTGGATCTTGCCACTCTGTTTCTCAGGGATCCTTTCTCTGTCCTTTCTTTGAATGCTGATGTTCTGCTGGCTTTTCTTCTGGATTTTTTTTCTGTGACACACCACCCCCAGGTATCTTACTCATCCTATGAATTCTATTGTTCTAAACCTCCAGATCTAACTGCTTACTGCTGCTCTGCGAATGTTTCCCAGGCATCAAAAACAGACACGGCCAAGGCTGAGCGTGTCACTGTCTCCCCCACACATCTCTTCTATCTCATATTCACATTTCTGCTGTCTTGGTGAGTGGTATCACTACCCACGCTGTGGTCCAGGTCCAGAATCTGCTTCCCAGCCTTGACTGCTCCCCCTCAGAGCTGTAGCACATGATCAGTCACCATCTCAGTGGATTCTCTTTCCCTTGCAGTGTGGTTTATAAGTTCCTGCATACTGGGGGCTCTTCACATTTTTAGCCCCTTCCCCGACCACTCTGGCTGCTGCTCTCCGAACAGGGCTCAGATAATCAGAATGCAAAATTTTGTCTGTTACTTTCCAAATATGCATATGCTGTGCCTTTAGCTCAGACACACTGCCCACCTCCTGTAGGACTAACTCTCACACCTCGTAAGTCTCTGTGTAAAATTACTAACTTCTCCCTTTCCTCTTCATCACACACTACGTCCACAGAGCTGGCTGTATTTTACCTCTTTACTGTTGTACTTCTAACACTGAAGAAGTATATGGTACAAAATAGATATTTGGGCCTGTGATGTGCATGCCAGTGTCATGTGGAGTCAGCCGTGGTGTCTGGAAGATGCTTGCCAGGCCTCAGGGCGAGGTTACTGCCGTCTCCTCAGAACAGAGGCTCCAAGTCTGAGGCCTTGTTTAGGATTGGTACCACCTGTGGCGGTCTTCCTGGGATGTGTTTCCCATCTGAGGTCCTAATGCTGCAGACTCCGCTAGGAGAGATGAGGTCTTTAAATCCCTACTCCCCCATCCCTGATTTACTAGGAAAATCTAAAGTAATACTTACTATTGCAAGTTAGAAGGAAGAGGGAGGGAGGTCCAGTACCCTATGAAATGAAGTGCTAGAGTTACTGATCAGTCCCAGTGTGCTGTTAGTAGATTGCTTATATTTGGTTTGTGGAGAACACAGGCGTTTTTAAGCTGTTTGTGCTCTTTGTAATATATTGTTAGAAGGTTAATTGATATGGTTAAAGTAGCATTAACCACAAAAATGTTTGGTGTTTTTAAAAAAATTCCCTAGCAAGTATTGTAATTTCTTAAATGTATATACCATTTGTACAGGGTTAATCTTGAAATAACACTTGAAAACTTCATTATAAATATCTCCTACTCTTTAAAAAAAAATAGATATTTGATGAATGAATGGATAATTTCCAATCAAAGGGTACAGTTAGGTTTTTTTTCCCCCCTGTGGTGCTAGGGATTAAACCCAGAGCCTTAGCTCCTAGTTACATTGCCAATCTGTTGTATATTTTATTTTTGAAACAAGGTCTCAAAAAATCTCCCAGGCTAAGCTCAATCTCATGATCTTCCTGTCTCAGCCTTTCAGGGTGCTGGTATTATAGGTGTGCACCACCCTGTCCTACTAAGTAGTATTTTACTGAACAAAAACTTATCAAGTTCCTACAATATCAAAGGGATTTAAAGATTTAAAAAATATTTAGAACAATCTACCAACATTCAAATCATGAACAGAGAGTAATTTATAGACATAAATTTCCAATCTGACCTTTGTGTGCTTCTTTTCCAGAACTCAGTGGCCAGATTCTGAACAGTCCCTTGTGGTCACCCATGCATGCTGTCCTCCTGACTCTCAAGAAGTAATTGGACTAATAACTCATACCTGAGACCATGGGGATTAACATAAGGTAAATACTGGCTTTACAGTTTTTTCTCCATTACTTTTTTTTTTTTTTTTTGCGGAACCGGGGATTGAACTCAGGTCCTTGCGCTTGCCAGGGAAGCGCTTATTCCACTGAGCCATCTCCCCAGCCCTTCTCCATTACTTTTTTCAAGCACATATTATCCCTGCAAAAAGATATTTTAAAAATCTCCTCTGGAATCTTCATCAGTTGTGACTATTCAAGATGTTTATACTATTTGAATATACTATGGTATGAAGAAACAGGCAGTCTCCTGAGGAATTCTCTAAATTTTCATTTTTGCTTCATGACTAAACACTTTATTGTTACTCTATTGATTTTTTTCTAATATGACACCACATTAAAAAAAAGGGATTTTGAGAAATTGGAAAAGCTTGCTGCCTGTGTTGGTCAGTTTTCCATCGTTATGACAAAATATCTGAGGTAAAGAACATAGAGGAAGAAAGGTTTATTGTGGCTTACAGTTTCAGAGGTTTCAGTGCTCAGCCAGCTAGCTTCATTGTTTTAGGTGTCACGAGGCAGGAACCTAAGAGCACAACAGAAGAGTGCTGCTCAGCTCATGGCAGCCAGGAAACTAGGGTGGGCGGGGGGGAGGCAGCAGGGGCTGTTGAGAGACTGAGAAGGGGCAAGAGTCAGGATGTGCCCCTCAAAGGCACTGCCCAGTGACAAGCTTGCTGGCTTGGAAGGGCCCAGCCCTCAATAGCTCATTCAGAGAGGAGTGCACTAGGGCCCTGACCCATTAATGAGCTCAGCACCCCCACGCTCCAGGCACCTGTCTTGGCTCCATCCCTGCACACCATTGCCCCGGGGATCAGCCCCTGCATATGCAAGTGCTTGTGGGACATGTCACACTTAGGCTATATAACATTGTCCACTTTGAGGCATGTTTTGGCCAGATTCACACCAAGACTTCAGGACGTGTGCGGAGCAGTCAAATCTTTTTTTTTTATTTTTATTTTTTTTTAGTGGTTGCACTGGAGAGCAGACCAAAGACCTTCACACTGAGCTATATGCCCAGCCCTTTTTATCTTTGAGATACATTGCTGTTAAGTTGCTTAGCCACCCAACCTGGGCTCAAGCTGTGGTCTTCCTCTTCTCAGAGTGCTGTGACCCACCATACCCAGCTTCAGACTGAAAACAACTCTTCTTTAGCCAAATGACCTGAAGAGAGCCCTTTCCTCCTTTCCCACTGTCAAACTTCTCTAGGCTCTTGCTTTTGTTCTTCATAACATTTAGTGTTATTTACTTCTTTTTGTAAAAAAAAAAAAAAAAAATGTCTTTCTCCCCTCCTATAATGTAAGCTTCATGAGGGCAGAGGTTTTTTTTTTATTGTTGTTGTTCAGCACTATGTGCTCAGCACTTGGAGCAGTACTTGAAAGGCACTTGATAAATATTTGTTGATTGAATGAAGGATAACTTTGAAAAGGCGTTTTGTTAGGAGGCTGAATCACACTAAGGTCTCTAAAGAGCTAATTAAGGTATGATATGACACACTGTGCCCTTAACACTTTTATTGATCACCTAGATGATAATATTGATGGATATGCCCAATAAGTTCACAGGGGATACACAACCAGAAAGACAGCAAATAAATGGGAGGATATAATCAGGAGTCTCTCATCACAGATCCTAACAAAATGTAATAGTGAATCATATCTAACAATATAAAGCTGGTGAGCACAAGTCTAAAGTGCTGAAAGAGCCTCCAATTCAATTATACAAGTACAGGGTGGAGGCGTAGTGCTTACCACTGCACACGTCAGGAAGAGCTAGTCTCCTGTTGACTGTGAGTGGAGGATGACTCAACACAGCATGATGTGGCTTCCAAAAAAACTCATCTTCATATTATTAGAAATATAGTGTTCTAGGGGGAACTAGTTCTCTAGTACTGGCTGGGTATCTGACCACGGTTGCTTTGGTGTTTGAATTCTGAGCTTCACACATTTGGAGACATCGATGGAAAGATTATTCAAAAAGAGCAAAATGGATAATAAAGGACCTGGTAAACTGTTATTTAGAAACAGCAAAAAGATCTAAGGTTTTGTGGGGGTGTGTAGGAGGAGGGTGACAACTAGCAGAGAGAACTGCCTTCCCAAGTTTGAAGAGTTATCCTGCAGAGGAAAGGTTGGATTTCTTCTGGGTAATCCTGGATGACGGATTAAGGACCAACATGTAGACGATGTAGGCATGCATATTTCAATGCTCTAGAATTTACCAAGAATTCTATTTCCTAGCAGCCAAATGGACAATCACAGGAGGTTGTACATGTCCTGACTCTGGTGGAATGATGTTTGGCAGTTGGGCAGACATATACCATTAGTTGGATGAATTTGTAATAGAAGTTCAAACACTGACATACAGGAATAGGGAGAGAAGGGTAATCAAAATAGCAAGTATTGTGTGTTAATTACGTGGCAAGTACTTTTATAAGTGATTTTCATTTCCAATAGATCAATCCTACTAACTCCATTTTACAGATGAGAAAGTCAAGGCCTGGGGAGATTAAATAATTTGCTCCAGATTTTATACCTGGTGTAAATCAGATCAAGGATTTGAGCCTGGTCAATCTGATTTTTTAAAAATGTATTTTGTACAAGTACTCACTATGCAGCTAGGACTCATAGCGATCCTCCTGTCCTCCTGTTTTCAGCCTCTGCAATGCTGGGATTACAGGTGTGCACCACCATGCCTGGTTTTGGGGCTAGCATGGGATGTGGTACCTGGGATTGAATTCAGGTCCTTGCATTTGCCAGGCAGGTGCTTAGACCACTGAGCTGTCTATCCAGTCAGATTTTTCTTACCTTAATTATTATTATATAAGAAACTTTTACTTCTAGAAAACTATTCATTTCTTTTATGAAGTGATCATACCAATAAATTCATCAACTCAAAGAGCAGATGATTCTATATAAAAAGTCTTCTCCTCTGTCTAGTGTGCAAGGACTAAATTCATGTGGGTATCTGTGCTGTAGAGGGGATCTCTGCTTGGGGCCAGGCATGCAGGAGATGCTCAACAGTTATTTGTTAAGTGAGAAGAATAGACAAATACAACCACATAAGGTTGGCTGCGTGTGGCATGGCAGAATCTCAAGGTATTGCACCCAAAGAAAAGTAAAGACTTCCTTTTGAGGTAGTCTTCTGAGGGTAGCAGGTGAAAGCGATAATCCCCATCACCCTTGGCCAAAGCCTTGGGAGTTCCTGCTCGATCTTTTCATCAGTATTCATTTAAACAAATATTTACTGAGCACCTCTCCTATGATGAGGATGCACAGGTGAGTGAGTGGATGCAGTTTGTGAGGCAGAGGGGGTAGTCAAGGAAAAACCTTTTCAGTGTACACTGTAACAAGTGCTGTGGCGTGTGTGTGTGTGTGTGTGTGTGTGTGCGTGCGTGCATGTGTGTGCATGTGCTAAGTATTATCGAAATAGAGCAGGAAAGAACTAATTCTACTTGGCTTCTTGGTTCAAGAAATTGCGTTGCATGACTTCTACGTATGTCATCTCTCTCTCTCTCTCTCTTTTTTTTTTAGTATAGGGTCTATAGGGTCTCACTATACAGATTGGACTCATAGTGATTCTCCTGTTTTCAGCCTCCCAAGTGCTGGGATTACAGGCGTGTGCTGCCACACCCAGTCTCAATTGCCGTCTCAGTGTGCACTGGGGGTGGGACCGGCATGGCAGGCCCCGGGGATTGAATCCCGGCCACGGTGCTCTGCCTAAGCAGGCGCTTCAGTCTGCTGAGCTATCTGGCTGGTCCTACAAATGTTATTTTATTTAAGTTTGTTCTGTCTGTGTGAGACTGTGATACTTTCTTGCACAGAAGATAAAAGCAGGGAGGTTAAGTGAGACCTCCCAAGGTTATGCACCGTCTGCCAATAGTTGTTAACGTTCTTGGAGCACTTAGGATCCCTGGAGCTCTGTTCTAAACCCTCAAAGATCTTTAAGCCTTACAAAAGCTCTATAACATAGTTTTCATGCCATCACCATTTTACAAATGAGAAAACTGAGCCATAATCCTTCAGTGACTAGCTGGGAATCTCAAAGCTGGAAGTGGAAAACTACAGTTGGCATCCGCACCATCTGGTCCTACAGGCACACACTTACCCCTGCACCATGTCATCTTGATTGGTCCCAGAAGAGCCTGCACACGTGAACTCTGGACTCTGAATTCAGTTTTCTGGCAAGTGGCCTTGCTCCTCAGCAGATGCTGCATCCAGATGAGAAGAGTGGTAATGTGGGTATGCAGACAAGTGTATAGCAGGGAATGCTTGGTGTCCGGGGAACTGTGCTGTGAAATCTAGAATATACATTAGCATAAGGCTGACAGGCACTACCGCCCATGCTTTAGGCTTTCTGGGTGCTTTGCAGGGTTTCTCACAGCAGCCAGGATTTTAGCCTTTTCTTCTACAGGCCAGTGGCCTGAACTCAAGGGGATACGACTTAAACTAGCCACCAACACTTCCCCTGCATCTTCTTGAAATTTAGTTTAAATTTTTCTAAAAGAAAAGAAGTAAAACATTAAGAATGAAACCAGTTAAATTCAATACCTTGTAAATTAGCAAGAATGGAGATAGAGCAAGGGAGAAAAAAGGACATAATTACTTATATTGTCCAATCTTTTTATTGAAAAAATTCTTGGATTGAAAAGCAGTTCAATCCAATATTATTCTGCCTGCATAATTAAGTTGGTTTGGGTCTATGGCAACTCTAACCAAGAAAGAATTGGTTATTAAAATGAATGAAGTAGATTACCCCTTCCTCAATAATTACTGCTTGTGCTAGTGTGGGCTTGACCTATATGATCAAAGCAATTGTGTTTTTGAGAGACCCATCTCCCATAATTTTTGGAGACGTAATTTTAAAAGCAGCTACACACTGGGATTTCTGTGGTAGGTGGAAGGGCAGAAAAGGTCAATGCCCTTTAGCATTCTATGCTTCAAAGTAGGTGGGGTTTGGGAGTTGTTTACTTTTGAGTGTTTTATTTTGTCATTTATGGAGACTTAGTATATTCGACTGATTACCTTGGCCTTTGTGTTTATGGATTTCTCTTTTCTTGGCTTCAAGTCCCTGGAAACATTTGTTTTTGTAGTAACAGGAGAATTAGTTTCATCATGTTTTATTTTTATTGCTCCTATTTATTTCTAATGTCCTTTAGTTCAAGTCTGCTTTCAAGTGTCAGGTAACCTGTCTGTATGGCTCCACAAATAAAATATTTCTAGTACTAAATCTGGTAAAAATCTTTCGGGGATAACTAATGTGATGCCCACTGTATACTTATGAGGGTGATTCTGCGGTATTAGTAGCTAGAACAAAGACATGTTTTGGAAATTATATTTGAGATTTATCCTTGGACTTTGCATGGCATGTGACATTTCACATTTCTTGCATCAGTTATGTTTAAGTTACAAGCAGCCATATTTTTCTATTTCATCAATAAAACTTGAAAAATTCTTTTCCTATATATTCTATTCTTTGAGCTTGAAGGTAAATTGCTTTCAAAAACCACATCCCAAATGCACAATTTTTCATAGAAATAAGAGCAAATGAATAGAATGGGTTCCACTGGCATTTAAGAGGCACGTCTAATTAGAACTCTCAGAATTTCAAACATATAATTTTCTAAAGTTGAGGTTTTTTACTTCCAAACTTTGAGTTCACTGGGATGTTGGAAATATATCAAGAATCAACTTTCTCGGACTGACCTTTAGTTTGTTCGCTGTCAAATCAAAACACTGTCTATTCCCAGACTTCAACGTTTCTTAACCTTTTTGAATTTGTTGAAAGATCCAGGCTGAAGGCTGGCATGCTCTGTGCTGAGGAAAACAGACTGCTCTTGCGCTCCTTCGTGATGTGTTCTGGTGCTTTCTGCAGGAAGGCAGGCAGTCCTCGGTGGCTCCATCTTTGCTTCACTACCAAGTCATCTTGTGCCTCTGGCACATCTTCGAGAGTGTGGAAGAGAAGGGTACCGGGGATTTGTATATGGAACTAATATTACAAGCTTTCCAATACAAGGCTGAGTCCTACACACCAAGGACATACAGATGTAATGTTCTGCTGCTATTGTCCACAACTTAAAAGTAATGACCTTAACTTAGAATAACTAGGTTGTGTGTGATCTTGAATAAATGATATAACCTATTTCTTTAATAACTATTTCACGAAGTTATTGCACTGAAATAAATGTTTCTGATTATTATATGAGCATAAGCACAGAAATTGAAACATAGTTGCAAGTTTAAATTGAATTTATGTGAAACGTAATAATCCATGGAAATTCAGATGATCAGATGAATTCAAATCCATATTATCTGCTGCTAGTCATTTGTTAAGCCAGAAAGTGTCACAAATGAGTAACTACATCTACCTATAACTTTATCTTGAAGTCTACACTCCGAGAAAAGGTACTTCAATGATAACTCACTTATATGTTTCGTGACATGACTCATAGTTGTTTATTAATGAACAACGGGGAGAAGAGAAATTAAAAAAATAAAATGTCTTTATTCCAAAGTAACAAGAAGGGACAGAGACTGGGCGTGTTGGTGCATGCCTGTAATCCCAGCTTTTTGGAGGCTGTAAAAGGCGGATCACTATGAGACCGATCTACTAGTGAGACCCTGAACACCCTGTAGACCCTTCCCTAAAATACAAAAAAAAAAAAAAAAAAAAAAGAACAAGGGCCAGAAATCTGATTATGGAACATTCATATGATAATGTAATTCTGTATATAAAGTATGCTTCTTTTTATATTTGGTTTTGAAAAATTTTATTGATCTTGAAAGACTGAGTTTTAAAAGACTAATTAAATGACTAGTAGCTATTAATATACTAACAATAGTGTCTTAGTTACTCTTCTCTCGTTGCTGGGACAAATACCCGACACTCAAAATGAAGGAAGGAAAGGTTTATTTAGCTCACAGTTACTGGAGGTTTCAGTCCATACTCAGCTGGGTCCAAGGCAGAGCAGCACAGAGCAGAAAGCAACCTTTCATGGTGGTGGCAAAGAGCAAGAGCGCAAGGGAGGGGTAGCAGCAGCTCAAGCAGCTGGCTTCTCTTCCCACCTTACATTGTAATGCAAATTACCTGCCCCAGGGTAGGGGAAGTACTCACACCTATGGGTACTTCCCAGTACTTACCCACCTATGGGTAATCCCAGCAGTACTAAGACCCAAAATCCCAGCCTTGGATCACACATAATCCCAGTGGATCATGAGTTAACACAAACTCTAGAAGGCCTCACCCCATGACTGCATGAGACTTTGGGGGGACAACTAGACACAAACCATAACAAATAGTCATTAACTATTTTTTCTTCTATTCTTTCTGTCATGATCTACATTTATTTCTGTGATACAAAAGAAATAATTCAGTTTGATAACTATTTGCTCCTGGTCCCCATCGGAAAGTAGGGAGGCGGGGGCCGGGGCGATAGCTCAGCAGAATAAGCACTCCTCTGACAAGTGCAAGGACCTGAGTTCAATGCCCGGTTCCAAAAAAAAAAAGAAGGAAGAGAAAGTAGGGAAGCGAACAGAAGAGAAGCGCTTCCTTCAGCCAGCTGAACTTGAAAGTATTCTACCAAGTTGTCAAGACCTAACGTTGCAGTAAAGTTGTAAGAAAATTTTGCTAAGAAATCTTTTCTCATCCGCATGTTATTTGGCTGAATTCTGAGTGCTTGGATTTCATGCAAAGGTGACTTTGGCGGAGAAAGTTAGTGCCAGACTGAATGCATTGCTTTTATGTTATGCAAGAAGGAGAAAAAATGAGCTGTTGTTTACTGCTAAGCCATAGATTTAAGATTATCCTATTACACCAAATGGCAAAATTTCCAGACCTCAAACTTGACTTTAGATCTATGTCTTCATAAAGTATGACCTATTCACTCAAAACTAAATATATATTTCAAAAGTACAATTATCCACTGCATCAGAAGTGAATCATAATTGAATTGCAAAAATGATATGCAAGCAAAATATGAAATTTTTCCCTGATTGTAAGTTCCTGTGGAGCTCAGTATAGCTTGGTGGTAGAGCATGTGCCTGGGATACCTGAGGCCCTGGGTTCAGTTCCCAGAACCAAAGGAAAAACACCAGAATACATCTACAGTATAAGAGGTATATAGAGTATAGAGTGAAAGGAAGAAAATAAAAATCACCAGCTCATCTATAATTTATTACACAGAGGTTATCACCATCAACATTTTGTCATATATTGAGCCTTTAGTCAATATACATACACAGATATAGATATAGATATATATCCAAAAACTTATGTATAAATTTATATGACTGTATTATTATAGAAAATTTAAAGCAAACCAAAGTTGGGGGAAACATGCCGGCCCTGCCCCCGGGGTGCACTGAGAGAGCAATTCAGACTGGGTGTGGTGGCGCGTACC
>NW_004524591.1:26285042-26321433 GCF_000260255.1 Octodon degus | reverse complement strand
TATATATTGAAGTTGGGGGAAAGCACAGTGAGCCCCGTGCTCCCACCAACCTAAGCAACCTGAGGCTGGCCCATCAGCTTTCCCTTCCACTAGTCTGCTCTTTCAGGGGGGCAGCACAAGGGTTTGAATGTAGGACTTTGCACGTGCTAGGCAATCACTGGACCTCTGGGAGGCAATCAGTCTACCCAGTTTTATTTTGAAGCAAACTCTAGATATTGTATCATTTCACCTTATTTAATATGAATCTTTAAAAGATAAGGACTTTTAAAAACGTAATCACCATCACATCTAAATTAATTAATTCTTTACCAATATGAACTTCAGCGTTCAAAGTTTTAACGGTTTCACAAATGTTCTTTTCTCTGTGTACTATTAACTGGAAATTGAACAAAACATCATTGCATTGAGCTACATTCCCAGCCTGCTTTTTATTTTGTATTTTGAGACAGAGTCTTACTAAATTGCCAGGATGACCAGTTTGGGCTAGAACTCACAATACTCTTTCTTTGGTCCCCTAGAGTGCTGGGCTTACAGGTGTGTGCCACCATGCCCAGCTCCTATTTAATTTTTATAGCTTACTTCTTTGAAGCAAGATCCAAATGAAGATTACACAGTGGAATTCATTGATATCTTGGTCCTCCCCCCACCCCAAGGCAAGTGGGCGGTGCTAGGGATCAAACCTAGAGCTTTGATTATGTTAGACGGCCCTCTCTCTTCTGCCGAATTACACTCTAAAGCTATTATGTCCCATAAATGTCTTAATATATGAATTACCACTGGGAATAGATGTGTAGTTTAGTGTATATGAGGCTCTGGGCTCAGTCTCCCTGCACCTGAATGAAAAGAAAAATGCAAAGCTGGGTGGGTGTAGGTGATCACCACTCAGTCTCAGCACTTGGGTGGCTGAGGAAGGAGAATGGCATGGGTCAAGGAGTTTAAGACCAGGTTGACACTTGGATAACATCAGTTATTTAACTGTTCTATTTTCAATCATTTGGATTGTTTGCATTTCTTTATACTTATGTACAATACTACAGCCAATATTTCACGTACTTAAGAAACGTGTGCTAAGGAAATAATTGCACAAAAGCTTCATTGCAGCATTATATATAAATCTGAAGAACAGGCGACAATTTAAATGACCAGAAATAAAAGATTTGCCTTTGTACAGATTTATTTTTTTCTTTTCAAAGTTTTATTGATAAACATATAGCAATGAGACAGTTTCAAATCAAATCAAAAGTACAGTTTCAATAAATAATACACTGCATATATTCTTCTTAGTGGTTAATTGCTGTACAAGATGCAGACTTGTGATCCTACTTACAAACACCATTAGAAAAAATCATCTATTCATTAAGAGAATGCAACTATATATCTATCCCAACCAC
Organism: Octodon degus; assembly: GCF_000260255.1. Lineage (NCBI taxonomy): Eukaryota > Metazoa > Chordata > Mammalia > Rodentia > Octodontidae > Octodon > Octodon degus. The sequence continues at coordinate 26,320,042 of NW_004524591.1, read as the reverse complement.
TTTGAATACACAGATACAAAATGGACATTCATACCCCAATTTTTTTAAGTTCCGTTGTTGAATATTGTAAGTGTGTAAACTCAGCAAAATATTCTAAAAGAGTCCAGTAGCCCATAATAGCATTGGGTCTTCTGTTTAACTGGCAATGTCAGAAATTATTGACCTGAGTCCCCCATGTACAGATTTATTCAAGTGGAATTAATTGACTAGGTGGTACGAACATTTTCAGCGTCTTGATTACTATTGTCAAATTGCCTCTGGAGAGGTTATACTGGGTTACATGCCAACTGGCAGGGTGGGAGAGAGTAACTGTCTCTGGGTTTGTAGTGACAGTTACTTTTCAGACATTTACACTGACGTGCTTTTGCTAATCTGATATGCCAGCTAGAATTGCTCCTCTTTGTTTACCCCTCTTTGATATTCCTATAAAGAAACTTTAAAGAATTTACAAATACTACATGAAAAAATTACACTAACATAATATTCTCACATTTACATTATGAATTAACATCTACATGTCAACAAAGACTAGGTTGGGTTTTATCACACTGAATGTGTTACATATAATTAATACTTTGAATTATTTATATATCATGAATGTATTAAAATAGGACTTTTTTGGTTTGTGGTAATTTTGGTAGCTCCCTTTGAAATTACTGAGGTTTTTAATTGTAATTTTGCCTCTGCAGAACTCATTAAGTGTGAAACTTATTTCCTAGAAATAGTTTAGGAAATTAACTTAGTAAACATTGTTTCATTTTGTTTTCTATGCACCCTATGCGTACAATCCCTTACATATATTATAGGAAAGCCAACAGGCACAATCACCCCCACTGCAGCTGACAAGATCCTAAGGTTCATCTCGTCCAACCCTTTCATTGTATACTTTGGAAAATTAAGGCGAAAAGGAGTTATGTAATGTTATTAAAGTCATACAGCTACTTTGTGCCCAAGCCCCAAATTCAATTCTACACTGTGTTCTTTCCACGTAACTCCACAGAATGAGTAAAACCAGAAGGCAATATGCAAAAATAAAAAAAAAAATGGTGTTATGGAAATTGACTTTGGGAGTTCTGCCTTCAAAATTCTGTTCTCACCTCTCTAATAAAATTCAGAAAATGGACCAATAGCTGTATTTTAAAATCAGATTTAAAATCCCCTCTGTGATTTAGGAAGTTAAAAATAAAGCGTGAAGTCTTTTTAGTACTTAGAAGGGACTTATAGAAATGAAAAGACAGTGTATGAATGGCATACATCATATAGTGATCAAAGGACAGTAAATGTTTAAATTTAAAATTTTTTATTCCATTAAGAGACATGCTTCCATTAATTCTCTTCGCAGATCTCCCCCTCACTTCAAATGCATTTATTGCATCTTTCTTGCCACTCTCTGAAGTGGTTCCAGGAGTCCTCTTTTCTGACTGTCCTTATGAGGTGTGATAAAAATATGGTGGATGTGGCCACGGAGTAACATCCAATGGAAAGGCAGGCTCAGAAAAACAATATGGCATGTCCTCAGTCCCAGATCTGGAGTCCTGTGACTTTTGGCTTCTCCTTAAAGTCAAAATTGCCATGAAAAACAAACATTTGAATTGATGCAGGGCAATAAACCACTCATGCAGAACAATAAAAAGTTAATTCATGAAAGAAGATTTCCGGAACTTCTTCAGAAAGTGGCAAGAGTTATGGGATAAATGTACCTAAGGTGAAGAGAGAGTTTTTTGAGGGGAGATTCATAGAAATACATCTTCCACTGCAATAAGTTGGTTTTCTTTTCTTTTCTTTTCTTTTCTTTTCTTTTCTTTTCTTTTCTTTTCTTTTCTTTTCTTTTCTTTTCTTTTCTTTCTTTCTTTCTTTTTTTTAACCAGGGACCAAACTTGAGACTTCATACTTGCCAGGCAGACACTTATTTTTCAGTCATGCCTCATATACCTGTATGTATTCTTGCACATTGTTGTGAGTACTTCATGTATATTATCTCATTTGATTCTAACAATAATCTCAAAAAATGAAGAGGGCAGGGATACCCAGATTCTGAAGTCTGTTACTAGTGGCCTTCTCCTTTCCTTACGAGGCCCTCTGCCATTCTTATGAAGGCCACAGAACCTGTTCAAAGGAGAGCAGCAGACCTTAGCTGAGCTTTTTTAATAAGCTTATCCTAACTAATTTGGAAGAAATCTCTGCTCTAATCATCTCCGGGGTCTCCCCAGAGGTTCTGTGACTTGCTCCAACCTTCAGGATGTCACACTCAAGATTTGAACCTGGGCAGTTGTAGACATACTGGGCAACCTGAAGCTTCAAGCTCCAGCTTTCACTTGCATTGCCTCTGAGGGTCAGGGTTATTGGTGGTCTCACTCTCCCAGATCTTTCCCTCTAGGTCCGAGTTCTACCTTGGAAGCCAATCTGTGTTAATACCATCATAGAATTTGTTCTAGAGCAAACATTTTTAGAGACAGTTCTTCTAAGTTCTTCATCTGCTATGTGCTTGCCATGATTTTTTTATTCCTCATCTATCACATGGATGTGATCAAATCTATCTCGGCGGGCTGTAGAAGGAATAAATAAGATAAACTGTACCCAGTTTTGTAGAGTATCCAACTTGCAGTAGTCAGGAAATTGCTATTTTCAGGTTCTACTGTCACCATCATCAATTTACCAATATCAGTTTGTCATTTACTTTTTAATATTTATTAATTACCAGTTTATCCGTCATCAACAACACTATCATTATTTCTGTTTATTGTCCTCTTTCTTAATACAAAAACTTCTGGAAGGGATGATACATTGCCCAAGGGGCTAGTGATTCATTTCTTGTTTTTCTCCTAATGGGAACAAGCAGAGAGGCATTAAAGCATAAGGAAAGAAATGTCAGAGGTGGGGAGACCCCAGAGACTGTTAGAGCAGAGATTTCCTCCAAATTAGTTAGGATAAGTTTATAAAACAGCTCAGCTAAGGTCCACTGCTCTCCTTTGAATGGCTCTGTGGTCTTTATAAGGATGGCAGAGGGCCTCATAAGGAAAGAAGAAGGCCACTAGTAGTAGACTAGAAACTAGGTGTCCCTGCCCAAGGACATCTGTGCCCCGCGGCCTCCTGCTTATCTGAGCTGCAGTTGTAAAAGTGGGCAAACAGTCTCCCACAGACTTTTCTGTTTACTCTGAAAAGTTCTTTTTTGTACCCGTCAGTACAAGACATGTATCGCACAATGCGGAAGACACTGAGACTTCTTGTGTGGCTGCACTGTGGGCTGTGGTAGTGCATTTGCCCATCGTGTACAAGGTCCAGGTTCAAGACCCAGTACTGAAGATACCCAAAAATGTTTCTATTAATCTGCATGCACATTGTGCTTCAAGACTAAGACTGAGTGCCATCACCAGGGTGTCCTTCCTCTGTGCGCAGAGGTGAGAGGTCTACAGGTGCCCTGGAGTGGCAGCCTCACACTTCCCCTTGGAATCCTTGTCCACTCGCTGATGTTAAGGCCACCAACCTTTCCCTCAGATCTAAGTATTGTTTTATCTCCTGTATCACATTTTGTGCTTTTCATCGTTTTGAACAGGACATAAGCACATGGTATGATATCAAATGTTGCAAAAAGGTATTCAGTAAGAGGTACATCTCCCTCCCACTCCAGGTTTTCAGTGCTACTGTCCAGAAATCCCCACCACTGGTTCACTCATTCCTAAGACATGGTGAGGTGCTGCCCACTCTTCTAGGTGCTTTGGAACCAGATCCCTGCCTTCCAGTAGGAGCTGATGGCCACAAACCTGAAACTTGAGCAAACAATCCTTTAGTGTGACAACAAACAAGCAAAGGTTGGGAGTGGTGAGGGAAGAGGGAAAGAGCTATGGTGGGAAAGAGAGTTCCACGCAGAAAGAAAACAAGTACTAGCAAGTTCACATAGCATGGGTGAATGGCAGGGCTTTTAATTTTCATTTTTAAACACTTATAAAGACCAAGCTCTCTTTGAGTGCTTCACATGTATTAACTCTCTTAATGATCACAGAAAGACCAGGCACTGTTATCGTCTTCCTAGCAAAGGGGAACTGAGGCCCAGAGGGCTTTGAGAAGTTGTCTCAAGCCACACAGCTGAGACCTGGAATTTCCCCATTGTCCTCTGCTGCCCCACAGTAGGGCTGGTGGCAGAAGCAGTGTGGGACTGATTCAGGGTGAAGGAGAAATCCATCAGAAAATTCTGAGACGTTGGATGTGTGTGGCTATTTATCTAGGAGTGTGTCTTCTGCTTTGTGCCCCCTGGGTACTAACTATGTTTGATGCTTAACTTTGAAACAGTTCTTACTCATGGGGAGGAGGGGAAGGTTTGCTATTATGTATGCTTTAGATAAGGATGGTATCTTATCAAATAATATTTTGGTCATGAGTAATCACCAAGCCTCAAGAATACCTGTTCTGGGGCTCTGGCAGTGCTTGTGTACATGGTCGTACTTCCTTAAGACAATAAATCAGTATCACAATTTACTGGTTTGTAGTATGGCCAGAGTGCTGTATTCATTGTCACTGTCTAGTTCCAAAACACCCCCGTCACCCAGACAGAAGCCCCAGGATCTGTTAGCATCATCAGTCTCCTCTTCCCCGGTCGACCACTTTAAAGATATTTCAACCAGTGCTCTGTATTCTGTTTCCATGTATTTGTCCGTTGTGAACACCATGTATGAGTGAACTCTTTCAACATATACCATTTTAGGACTGGGTCCTTTTCCTTAACATGTGTTTTTCAAGATTTGTTTATGTTATAGCATCTATTAGTCTTTTGTTCCTTTTTTTTTTTTTTTTTTTTGCCTGAGTAATGTTCCATTGTATGCGTTTGCCATGTTTTGTTAATCCATTCATTGACCAATGGGCATTTGGGTTATTTCAATATTTCATCTATTATGAATAATGCTTCTATGTACCTTTATGTACAGGTACTTGGTTAATAAATGTTTTATAATTCTCTTGGACATATACCTAGGGGAATTGTTTGGCTGTATGATAACTCTATGTTTAAGTTAAAATCAACTTTGATCACAACGTATCACTTATTAACTCACTCCTTGGAAGAAGGGAAATAAAAGATCAAGTAACTGCTTTAGCAAAGGTCCTACCACGGCCCATTTGTGTGAGAAGACAATGATTTGTTGTGGTGCCTCCTTCTTGCAGTTTTGAGTCCAATGATCTTGAAGAGCAGTAGAGCCCACTGGATATATTCTCCATACATGCTCCACTGAGACCACCTTTTGTGTTCCCCTCCCTTCAGCAGATGGGGAGTGGCCAAAAGGGAATTGTCCCTAATGCCTGGAGTGCTGGCGATCGAGCTACCATGCTTGTCTATGTGTTTCCAAAAGGTATCATGGACAGTCACTGTAGAGAGCCTTGCGATGATTACCAAATCCTCTGAGAACAATATTAGTGGCGATTGTTGTTGCTACCACCATATGCCGAGTGTAATGCTAGATGCTTCATAGCTTTTTCTTAGACCCATGCTCTCCAGTATGGTAGCCACTTGTCTCTTGTCAGGATGGTAATTAAGTCCTTGAAATTGCTTAGGGTGAACTGAGAGATGGAAAGTACACATTGGATTTCAAAGATGTAGAACATGAATTAATTTTATGTGCACATTGAAATGATATTTTGAGCATAAAGTAAAATAGAGTACGCACATTAATTACACCTGTTTCTTCTTAATGGGCTACTAGAACAATTCTAGTTGCACATGTGGCTCACATTGTGGCTTGCATTATATTTGTATTAGACAACCCTTGTTCTAGATTATTCCTCACTGTAATTTGATCAGCTGGATGGTATTATCATTCCCACATTATGGGTGAGGAAATTGAGGCTTAGAGAGCTTAAGGAAATTGCCTATGATCACACAGCTGTGGCTTAAGCGCAAATCTGTCTGTCTCCAAGCCTCTGTTCTTTCCCATTACTTTGTGCTGTCTCCCCCAGTCCAAAAATATAACCCATGTAATGCAGAAATGGCTGTGATCATTAGTTATGGCAAAAAGCTGTTTTCATGTCTCTGTTTTAGAGCACAAGAAAAATGGTCTGGGTAGTTCTGTAAGGTAGAATTTAGGAGTAGTTGGGGGAAATTGCTTATGGGAAAGTTTCTAAAATACCGACTTTCTGTTTGTAACGATTTGGGGTCAGCCTTTGAGGAGGTGAGGGGATGAAGCTGCCATGAGGCTCCTTTCATTTCTCTGCTGTGGCTCAGCTGTCAGCAGGCGCAGGTCGGCTCCGCTGCGGTGCTCCCAAGGAGATGAGTGGAGGAAGATGAGTCAGGACTCCTGCTTTGCCCTTTTTCTAGTGAAGTATAAGGCTTTCATTTCATTCCATTTCATTTGAATTTGTGAAAACCTCAATGGGACATTCTTCAAGGGATCCTACTCTCTTCTAAGTCACAGAGAGAGGAAAGGGAGCCGGCGAAAAGAGAGCCTTCCACTTCCTCTCCCCACTCCTTGGCCTTTAGCCATTCTCTCAGATACGCTTGTGCTCAGCCCTCTTCCCTTTCCTAAGGGAACCAGAGCTTTTCGTTCACACAGACTTCTCACGTGTGCATCATCAATGCTAGCTGTTACTATTTTTTAAATGCTACAACTTAATTTTATTCGCATTCTACATATAATTATGTAGAACATGTATCACGAGTATAATTTACTTATTTAATTTCAGATTCCAAGAGGAAGCCCATTTTAGAATGTGCTAGCTCTTCAAGCCAATTTTCCAAGTTGGGCAGGCAGAGGGAGGACTAGAGAAATTGGGAATTAGACTTGGGGGCCGGGCCTCCTCCCCAAATGTTTACACACTCTCCTGTTCCAGGGGGCTAGAAATATTGTTGGGAGCAGTTAAACAAAAGAAAAACAGTAACAGCTCCACCTACTTATTTCCTTTGCTTTTTTTCCCTAGACTGCAAATTACAGCATACTAAAAAACATGGCAGCTTGACTCCTGTAAGTGCAACTCAAAAAAATCAAACTCTAAGAAGCTACAAGTTTCTAGAGATAAAAATGCCACTTTTTGTTGTTGTTTGTTTCTACTTTTTAATTCAGAATCAGAATTTTAGTCAATCTTTTGGCTGAAATAGCTACATGAAAAATAAATTCCAGCCTTTGTTTTTCTTGCTTAGTCATTCTTCCGTAAAATTCCTTACTGGTTTCAGATGTAGCTCAGATGAGACCACAGTGAACTACAGAAGAAAGAATTTAGATAAAATTGCTTTGGGAAAGGTGTTTGGAGCTGAGAAGCAGATGACCTGAATCCTAGTTCTTTTTCAAGAATGAATTAGCAGCAAGGCTCTGAGGAATTTTAAATTGCATATTTAGGGGCCGGCGAGATAGCTCCGCGGTATAAAGTACCTGCTTATGCAAGCTTAGGCAGGCACAGGGGACTGCAGTTTGATCCCCGGCACCACATGCCGTACCAGCCCTACCCTCAGGATGGGCTGAGCTGGCCCCACCCCCAAATAAATAAAAATAAGAAAATAAATGGCACATTTACTGAACAAGCACTATGTCCAAGATAGTATAGCTTGTGCTGTTGGAGCTACAAAGATATGCAAGGCATGGATCCTGAGGACGAAAGAAAGCACATTCATAAACAAATAGGCTACCTAATGTGTAAGTAACACAATAGAAATTCATGGGAGCAGAGAAGGAACTCAGCATAATTCCATCTAGGGAGATTGGGGAAGGCTTTGTGAAGGAATGTTCAGGGTGGTCCTAGAAGTGTGTGTAGGATTCCTGGGTAGGGTTGGGAGGGAAGGAGGTTTTAAATAGAAGGTGTAAGGAAGGAGAGACAATGTAAGCAAATGGGTACAGGAAAAATGTACAGGGCTGGGTCAGGAAACTTGTTAGACAGGAAGGCAAGTTAATTCTGAATAATAAGAGATAAGTTTTGACCACTGGGTGAGAATGGAATTGTTGTAGAGCTTGAATGCCATTCTGAAGAATTCGGACCTTTCTAGTAGAGAAAATCAGGGAGACAAGAGCAGATCTGTGAAAGATCAGCTTCGTGAGGACGGTTGTCCCCGCAGCACCAGGTGGTGTGAGGGAGAAGGGGAGATCAGGGCGACTTGGGGCAGTGGGAGTGCGTGGAGAGAAGGGACACATGAGGCATTTTGGAGGGTGCGCTGGCAGGGTTTACTTTTGAGGTGTAAAGATGACTGAGATTCTGAGTATGGGCAAGTTGGAGAATGGAGATACTGCGGAGGCCAGAGATCTTCGGGAAAGAGGCTGAGCCCACTTTGGAGCATGTTTGGTCTCCTCCGAACACGATAAAACACAAGTCAAGGGTTGCTGCCTCCAGCACAAAGTGCTGCTGTGCGATCTTTTCTCACTCCGAGTAGACAGCCTTTGCAGCGTACGCCTTCCGTGTCCTAGAGGCCCTTTCACTCTGACCTCCTAACCCTGCTCCTATCTCCTCAATGGGCAGCGGCCACAGTGGCCCAGCAAGTGCCTACCTCAGGGCTTTTGCTTTTCTCTTTTTGAAACCCTCTTTTCTCTGCCAGTTTTCCTCCCTCCCTCCTCATTTCCATGTTCAGATCCTGCCTATTTAGGAAGGCCTTTCCTAATGATCCGACGACATTGAACACCAACAACTACTCCTCACTGGAGCTTCCCCTTCCCATGGCCCTGTTCTCTCTAGCACCGACTGCCATCTGACACACTGATGTGTACTGGTTTATTACCACAGCCTGGAGACCGAAGCAGTGAGAAGAATGAATAATGAAATAACTCAGTGCTTTCAAGGGTGCGATGAGGTTTGTTACTCCTACACTCTAGTCTCAGAACCGGGCACCAGAAGCAATTTGGGAAGCAATTTGGCAGTAAGTTTGAAGAGGCATAAAATGTTCATGTCCTGGAACATTTTATGTTTGTGAAATTCTGAAAGTCAGTTCTAAGAAAATAACCTAAAATAAGGAAAAGAAAATATACAGGGAAATGTATACTACTGTGATATTTATAATATTGAGAAATTGGAATGATGCTGAGCATCTAACAATGTCAGAAGATCATTAAATTAAGTAAATTATTGTTCATTTACTTAATTATATATTATTCACTTGTTAGAGGACAGTTACGAAAAGCTGGGTAGCAATAAGGAAAATGCTCATGAGATAATGCTACGCTAAAAGAATACGGGGGCCGGGGAAATAGCTCAGTGGCACAGATACCTGCCTGGCAAGTGCAAGGTCCTGAGTTTGATTCCTGATACCAAAAATAAATAAATAAATAAATAAATAAACAGTATCCCTAGTTGAATTCATTGTGCTTTCAGTTATCTTCAAATATAGGTATAAAAAAAAAGACAGGGAAGAAGTTAATCCAAATGCTGATATTAAATGAACTGAGCTAATAGGATTATAGATGGCTTATTTTTCTTAAGTCTTTTAGATTTTCTGCATTTAGGTCATATTCTTTCTGTCATGTGGTTGATTGATTCTTTTTAAAGATTATATAAAGACAGTATTGAAAAGAAACTGCTGCTGCATCTCAGCTTTCTAGACCCTGCTATTGGGTGTGAACAGTAAGTGTGAGCTTCTAGGCCAATGGAGCCTGCCTGTGGCACCAAAGATCACTGCTGTGGCGGCTGGCCCTGCAGCCCCCGAGCCCTGGTGTCAGCCCCGCTCACCCCTCATCCTTGACTCTGCCCTCTTCTGCACTGCCACATAGGATGTTTTCATTTTGAAAAAATTCTTGCTCAATCACAGAGCTTGCCCAGGCTGGGCCTGAATTTTCGATCTTCCTCCCCAGCCTCCCAGAGTGCTGGGATTACAGTTGTGCACGGCCACACCTGACTTCAAATTGAAATTTAAATCCTTGGCTTTCTGACGCAAAATCCAATGCCCTTAGAAGCTGCACTCATGGACATGCCTGTTCTTACAGTGCCCTAAGTTGGCTCATCATACAGACCTTGACCGTGTGAAGTCAACGCCTGCATAACTGAATAATTCCATCTGAAACTTGTAAGCCACTTGGTGCCAGGTGTCTCTATGTCGAAATGAACCAACTCACTACTTCAGGTTTTCTTGGTGGATATCCACCGGCCCCCCAAAACTGCAAGAGAGGCCAGTGCTCACAATTGGAGATAGTTTAACACTTTGGTTATCTGCAATACTCTAAGCATTTAGCTATTAATTAGAATCAATTCTGTCTGCTCTGGATGATCTCCCTTGAAAGACTTAGAAGCTTCCCTTTGGACTAGCAGCAACTTATTTTGATAAAACTCTTTAGTTATTCAGTATTAAGCTAGATCTTTTAAAATAGCTATTAGTACTGAAATATAGAGACTACTAGTAGGTGACATGTACAGTGTTGAATGCACATGCCGGACATGACTACTACTGTTGTAAAGGAAACTTCTAACGAAAAGGGGATTTTCCATACAATAAGCCTTTTACTTTAAGAAACAGAAAGTTTAATAAAGATCCTAACAAATTCATTGTAATGGGTATGAAAGAATTTAATAGAATTTCCCAGGAAATGTCACTTATAATGTTCCCACTGTAATAGCTCAGCAGTGTCCTTCTATCTTCTGTGGCTGGAATCCCACCCAGGTAGGAAACCTTTCCAGCGCCGGAGGTCAGAACACAGCTACCCCTCGCTAAAGCTCCCACCTTTCAGAACTTGGTGTGAGTGAGGTGGTGCTGCACACTGCACTGTTATCTCATTTTAATTCTCAGAATACAATAAGGCAGGCACAAATGTTATGCTCCTTTTTTTCCTTTAGACTTTTTATTTGTTTATTATTTGGTACAGCAGCTCAGACTCATAGTGATCCTCCTGTCTCAGCCTCCCCAGCGCTGAGATTACAGGTGTGCACCACCATGTTGGTTTCCGTGGCCAGCATGGTGCAGGGCTGGCGCTGCATGAGGTACCAGGGATCAAGCCTGGGTCTTTGCATTTGCCAGGCAGGTGCTTAGACTGCTGAGGTATCTCCTCAGCACTGTTATGCTCCTTTTATAGTCAGATAAGAAACTGAGGAAGACAGATTAACTTGTTCAAGGAGAATATGAAATAAAACACAAGATCTATTATGTCAGCTATTTCACTGTCTCTGTTACACTGAAAGAAGAAGAATTTTTTAAAGAAATGTTACAGAATCTGCAGCATAACACCCACTGTTAATTTCCTATCATCTTGTTTTATAATTCTGTATTATTATTGTTACTCTGTTTAAAATAAAAATAATAAATGACACAGAGAATAAATAAAAAATAAAGGAATGTCAAATTCAGTGGTGTAGCCATGATGTGAAAAGGAAAATGAACCTTTTTGAGTTGCTGTGTTGTTATGCCAGTGGCTAATTCCAGTGGCGAATTGCTTCCTTCAGAGCTTAGAAGCCTCAGGAGTCTGCAAGAGTAGGTTTCCCTCGGATAGTCCGAGCTTCCCTCCTAGCACTTTCTTTTCTTTTCTTTCTTTTTTTTTTTAGAGAGAAACTTAGTCATTTTAAATTTTTCCCCTTAATTTTATTGAGAAACAAATAGCAATGAGACAGTTTCAAATCAAATTGGTAGGACAGTTTCAATAATTAACACATTGCATACATTCTTCCTAGTGGTTAATTGCTGTACAAGATGCGGACATGATATCCTATTTACAAACACCATTAGAACAAATCCCTCTATTCATTAAGAGAATGTAATATATATCTATCCTAACCACTTTGAATACACAGATACAAAATGGACATTCATCTGTAGCCCCCTTTTTTGTTAAGTTCCGTTATTTGAATATTATAAGTGTGTAAACTCAGCAAAATATTCTAAGAATCCAGTAGTCCATAATAGTACTGGGTCTTCTGCTTCACTGGCAATGTCAGAAATTGTTGATCTGAGTCCCCTACAGCTCAACATAACAGCATGGCTTTACTTCTTATGCTTCCTTTGCCTTGGCTGTGAGCGGTTTTCATCCCGAAGGTCTGGACTGGCGGAGCTGTCCTTGGTCTGAAAGGTCAGAAGAGAAAACAGGTTCCTGGGGTCTTGACTTCTCAGAGTCGCCACGCTTCCCAGATGATATGGATAGGGAACAGCCTGAGCGAGTTATTAGGAGAAGCCATGAAAAATATCTAAAGTCCTTCTTCTTAGAACATTTTAATTTTTCCCTGCTTTTGAGAGCATTTTTCCTGCCTTTGATCAAGTAACAGGGAACCTGGGCTTCAATTATTGAGTAAAACTGTACTGAAAACCTTTTTTTTGTGCGTAATGCAGCTCTAAACACTGCAAAAGGTCAAGACAACATTTCTGCCCTCGAGAATCCTTCATTCTTGTGCTAAGTCACTCCTACACAAAAAGTACAAAACAAGCCCGCATCATAAAGAGATGAATCAGAAGCCATTAGATGCTATGGAGACCGAGTTTTTGGAATCCACAGTGGGATGCTGGGATAAGAAGAGAGAGGCTACTGGATGCTGAAGTGGTGGAGGCTGTTTCTGGGGAGAGAGAAAATTTTATGTAGGTCTTCAGAGGAGAGAGCTTCTCACAGTTCGGTGTGTATAGTGTGGGCCCACTTCTCTACAAATAAAACAAAAACTGTAGGCATACATATAAATGCAAAGAAAAAGAGTTGGGAAGATTGGGAGAAGAGTGTCTTAGAGCACTTTCTGTTGCTGTGCACTATACCACACACTGGGTAATTTAAAAGAAAAGCCCTCTATTCAGCTCACAGTCCAGAGACTGGGAAGTCTACGAGGTTGGCACCAGCATCTACTCGCCTTTAGGTGAGGGCCTCAGGCTGCTCCAGGTTGTGGCCAAAAGGCAAGAGGGGGGGTGCCTGAGGAGATCAGAAGAAGGCCAGCTCGCCTTTGGGACAATCCACTCTTGAGAAGGTGAGCCGGGTTCCACCAGAATGAACTCACTCTCTTGAGAACTAACTGGCTCCTGAGAGGCAAGCATTAACCTACCAGGGTGTGGAGCTCTCAGGACCTAAGCACTTCCCATTAGGCCTCCTCCGAACACTGTCACAGTGAGGTTCCAACACACGAGCCTATAGGGGACACAGTCAAGCTCCATCAGGGAGCATGAAGCTGGAGGATGATGAGAGAAAGGAAGGAAGGGCTAGCTTCATAGAGTTTCCATTCTTACTGTATATGTGCTTCTATGTGGTGAGACTTTTCCCAAAAAGGAGTGTTATTTTGTAGGATTAAGAAACATGAAACTGGGCCGGGGAGATGGCTCAGTAGGATAAGCGCTTGACTGGCAAACGCAAGGATCTGAGTTCAATCCCCGGTTCCGGGAAAAAAAAAAAAAAACAAAAAAAAACACCAATAAAGAAACATGAAACTTACCAAGAATGGTAGAACTTGGATTCACAGAGCCAAAGGAAGCAGTTGTTTCAAGTGAGAAAAGAGCAGCCGAGGAAGGACATAGAAGCATGGGCAGGGGGCTGCGGAGAACAGGGGGGCTGTGGGAATCCAAGAACTCAGGCACGAGTCTCTCATTTCTGAGCAGAGGCAGTGATGAACCTGGGAAGACTTGGCTTAGGTTGGTTTAATTGATCTACTCAGAAATTAATTTATTAGTGGGGATAGTTAAAATCTAAGCATAATGAGATAACTTAAATTCACATCTACCTCTCTTGCATACTGTGGAAGTTCGTGGAAATGTCTCCTATAATAACTAGAGGAAGAAAGGTGCTGACTTACACAAACTTATTGTTGGACTTTTTAGGTAACTGAAAACTAGAAATGCTGTCACACGCAAGGGGGAACAGCCACTTAGATGTGATCCATAGTGTCAATTCCACTGTAAATCTTTATGAAATCTTTTTATGTGTGTGTGGTACTGGGAATAGAACTCAGGACCTTACACCTGCCAGGCAGGCGCTTATGCCATTGAGCTATATTCCTGGCCCTTTATGAAGTCTTTGACACCTATGGCGAGTGCTTCAAATATATGAGGCATGATCAATCCACAGCATATGGAAAGGATTGAATTAAATTTGTAAAAGTTGACATGTTATTTGTCATTATAAAACTCTTTAGCATGTTATTTGTCTTAGTTAATTTAGTTAGTTCCTTTGATGAATTAGCAAAATCAATATTTTTAAACTCTATCTTATGTGACATACACATAGATACTATAACAAAGTCACACTACAGACACAATGAGACAAAATATATTGCTGCTCAGGGCTTCAGAAGTGACTGACCTACAAACCAATCTTAGAGGAAGTGAACCCAATGTGAGGAAAAATACTATGGCTTGTTGGACCTTGAACCATTCATTGTGATTCATTTTCAATGATTGGACTCAATGACATGATTTTTTTTTATTGTCCAACAAGTGGAAGAAGGGCGCATAACTACATCTTCATCTCCTGACATTTCTTGCAGCCTGAAGTACTGTTTGAAAAACTGATGATTGATGTTAGTTGTCCTTTATTTTCCTCCTTCTTCAAACTTGGAAGACTTTTAATCCGCAGCCCCTCATTCCAAGCTCCCCACCAGCCCTCATGATCTTTCCTTTAGCAGAGAGGCAGATGGAATTCTTAATAGGCAGGAAAACAAGAAACAGAGGACAAAGAAAGAGTCCAAGTAGCTTTCAAACTTACGTGGAAAGATTTCTGATTTCATAGGTTGCCTTTCCCTGGCTTCTCTGTTTTCGCAATCATTTCAAATTACTTTGTGGTATCTCTTGCCTTCATAAGGAAGAGGCGTCTGACCTCTCTACCCTGGGAAAAGCCAGGGACGCAGGATGACTTGCGTATGTGCTGAGACAGACTCACGCACATTTTTCACAAAAACCTTTTTTTGGAATGAACGATGACTTTTACATTTTTTCAAATCATTTTCATACAGATCTCTACACTGCTCTTGATAAGAATTAATAATTCAGTCCAATAGTATTTGCTATTTTCTGTCGGGTTGAATAAAAAGAAAAAATAATTTCATACAGCCTGGAAGCATTGTGCTAATCATCTGGGTTACAAAGGAAGAACAAATACAGAATCCAAGGTTCCAAAATAATTCAGATAAAATGAGTCTGTTCTCTATCTTCCACTTTTTTGTCTTGCTATTTCTCCTTGACCCTTCCTCATTATTCCCTGACAAATGACCACTATTAAATTCTGAAAGAGATATATTACATTCTACCACTGTGATTGCCATTGGGAGAGAGAGACACACATACAATCAGACAGACAGACAGACAGACAGACAGACAGACAGACAGACAAACAGAGAAAACTTCTTCCTGAGAGTGATGGCTTCCTACACATGGAACTTCTGTAAATGACAACAGTTTGAGCAAAGCCTGAGACCTATTGAGTACAGAAATTAGTGAGAAGGTCATTCTAACCCAGAAGATGGGAACTGATTTTTTTTTAAAGGCATATAGATTGGTGAAAAATGGATACCCTATAATAATGCAAAGAAAATTTCGACAGTAGGAAATACTTTTGGTGAAAAAAGAAAAAAGAAAACCTCTCAATCTATTTGCAAATCCACATGTTTGAGGTGGAACATGCAAATATATGCAAAATGCAAATATTATTCTCATGTTGCTGCAGATCCCCGGAAGCAAAGGAACAAGTTCCTCATTCATTCATGGGTGATCTCAGTCAGATTCTCCCTGGTTTGTGACCTAAAATGAGTTGGGGAAACTTGCTATCTTCAATTCATTTCTAGCCTTCAAATTTCAGGGGTAAAACTTAATTTTAATATAGTATTTTACTAGAGTTTATTTTAATAAAAATAGACATCAAGGTAGAGAGTATAACTTATAACATTCAAAAAAATTATAACATTCTATGTATTCTAGTTGACATATATAAAATCATTTATGAAAATATACAGCTAATAGTAATCTTAGTAGATTCACATGTTTTGATATATTAAAACATTTGTTTAGCACAAGGGCCTGAGTTCAATCCCCAGTTCCGCACCAAAACAAAAACAAAAACAAAAACATTTGTTTATGGAAGCACTATTTTTTCACTTATTTATTATTTATGTGTCTATTTAGGCTGGATCTCACTATGTTGTCCAGGCTGGCCTTGAACTTGAGAACCCTCCCTGAACCCAGCCTCCTGAGTAGGGGGAACTAAAGGCATGCACCAAAAACCCTGGCTTTATTTACCTATTCCAAAATATTTCTATCTTTTGCTTTTGCAATTTAAAAAAGTTTTATTTTCTGTTTTTCAAAAAAGATTTATATTAGTGTTTTTCTTCTCGTTAGTGTTCTCCTTGTCCGCTGTAGGCCCTCGCAGGGTGAATAGCCCTGGCCTTCTGATGGCCCAGGCCCTCTACACGGAGTTGGGGACATACAGCACTGAATTTAGAAATTCTATCTTATGTCACAAACAATCTTTGCTGGTATGAAACACTTACATTTTGGGGCTTCTCATCCTTTAAATCTTATGGGCCAAGTTTTGTTGATTGTTTTCTACCCTCCCTTGCATTAGCTTGCCAGCAGTAAGCAAAAATAAAGCTGAGACTGTGTCCAAAAAATGCCCTGGCCCCCATCCATCCTTCTTGTGCAGGGTGTACTCCAGAGTGCTCCCCATTCAGCGCCTGGGCCTGCCAGCAGAGACAGCCAGTTGTCTGAAAGGAAGAATCAATGGACGCATGGTGCCTGTTCCTTTTCCTGCAAGTAACAATCCATCCATTTAACTTCCTTTCATTGCTCTTGAATCTGGGGTAGACAGCCCGTGCTCACTGCACAGCTGAGGCCAAGCTAAGAAATGCGAACCTTCTTGCCCACTAAGGGCCCTCGCGGGGTGTACAGGCCTGGCCTTCTGGTGGCCCAGCCCCTCTATACAGAGCTGGGGACACGCAGCACTGGCAGCTTTAGGTGGGCAAATAGGCATCAGACTGGGAAGTACTACGAGGGAGGGATCACAATCATAAACAACAAAGTATCGGGCTCTTAGGATCCCTGCTCCCTAGATAAAGAAAGAAAACCCAGAAAAATGAAATAACTCCCAAGGGCATTTTGCCAGAAAAGAGAATAGGCATCTTCCTTCTGTACCATATACCACAATATGTTTTCATGGTTTTATGGTCAAGTGCATGACCAATTCTGTAAATGCTCTATGCACATATAAAAAAATTGTACATTCCCTTTTTATGAAGTGTAAGCATAAGGGTTTATATAGTCTTTACTAGTCATTCATATCTACTCATATGTATGTACACAATAAGATTATATTATATAATTATTGTTATATTTTTCTTGTCTATGTGATATTGTATTGAATTCTTTTTTATTTTTATTTTTCATTCATTTGAATGAGAAAAATAGTAATGAAACAGTTTTAATACAGGTTAGTAGGACAGTTACAATAATTAATGCATTGCATATCGTTGTCTTCATAGTATTCTGCAGACAAGATGCAGCCATGATATCTTGTCTAAAGAATATTAGTACAGACATTTATTCTCATTGAACTAATAGAAGGTAGCTGTATATCTATCTTATTTTGTATATATCTATATATATAATTTTTTCACTATAAAATGGTCCTTCATTTATATCCCCCTTTTTGGTTTTGTTTTTTCAGAGATGGGTGTTCCATTGTTGTTAGAAAAGCTGTATTTGGAGAAGTCTTTAAAGGACTTTTTCATACTTGATGTCAGTTCAAATATTGTAGGTACTTGAATTCAGCAAAATAACCCCATATAGTCCAATAGTCCTTAACAGTAGTGGGTTATCAGCAGAACTAGCAATTGTCTGAAATTGTTGACTTGGCCTTTTACAGCTCAGCCTTTTACAGCTCAGCATATTAATATGGCATTACTTTTTTATACAATGTGGTTATACTTTTCTGCTGGATAGTTAAGACCAAGTTGAATTCTGATGGACTAGATTAAAATTTACCACTATGATTATCATTTCATCAAATGTTGTCTTTTTTAAAATTTTATGCTTTGTTTTTTAGCACGTGATAGCTGACAACTGGTACTTTTTTATGTTTTTATATATATGCCATAGGGATTGGGCTCCTACATATACAAAGACATGGCTTCAATAAGTAGAAATGTATTTTTCTTACATCCCTACCAAGATATTTGTAGGCAGAAAATCCAAGGCTGGAATTGTGAGTCCACAGTCATCAGACATGCAAACTCTTTGTTTCTTCCTACTTTGCCAACTTTAATGTGTGGCGCCTATTCTTCAAGATGGCTGTTCTTCAGGGTTACAAGATGGCTCTTCAGCTCTGTGAGCCAGGCTCCGGCATGTTCCAGAGAAGGAAGTGGAGGAGGAAAAGTCGGTAGGAGCAGCTTCCAGCTGAATTGGACTTCTACAGGTCCTACCCACTAATCTCTGTTTACAACTTATTTTCTACTCTAGTTGTAAATGAAGATGAAAAAAATCACTATTTTTAAAATATGAATGTATTGTTGCCCTACACAACACTGAGAGTTTTGCTAGTAACAATGAAGAGAAATAGACTTTGCAGGCACCTAGCAATTTCTGCCATATACCTTTCATCGTTCATCCTCTTGTTCCTAGTTCCTGCATTGGCTTTGAGTGTGATATTCCTATTGCTTTGCCTACTTCAGACTTGCCTGATATATATCTACTGAATCATTTATTTCCAACCTTTCTCTGTCATCTTGAGTGCCTTCTACATAGCTCAATTTTAGTTTCTTAGCCCAATCTGTAAGTTTGTCTTTTGAAAGGGAAATTTAACTCATTCAAATTTATTTTTATTCTTTACATTTTATTTGTACATTTCTTATACTTCATTATTGTTTCCTTTTACTCTTTCCTTTTGCATACTGACTTGATCATGTTTAAGCTACTGCTCTTCTGGCAAGTGAGTTTTCCTATAAGTGCTTTCCTCTCTTAAATAAATGTTGTCTGACATAACCATGTCCCTGTGTCTCAGAAATTCATTGTGAATATGCTGGAGAAGAAAGGCAATTTACTTCTTCAGTAGTGAGATATAAGGACATTGATGCCATGTTATAATTAAAGATCACTTTCCTCATTTTCTTCAGAACCACATATTGACAACAATAAATACCTGACTGTATTTCTTAAGGAAAGCTGGAAATGAGTCCTATCTTGACTGAGCTGTACTGTACAGAACTGCCTAGATTTCTTTCCAGGTCTACCTAGGGAAGGGAAAAGGAAAGCTATTATCCAAGAATTCCAAAAGCAACACAGGAATAAATTATGATAACTCTTCATTGAGTGCAAAATAAGACCACAGGAATAAATTATGATAACTCTTCACTGAGTGCAAAATAAGACCTCATGGATTAAAAAATGAGTAACACATTAGAACATTCTGTGGCCTGGATTCCAGCTGCATTTATTCTTAGAGATTAGAAAACCTTTTTCCATAGAAGGTCTGAGTTTTGCGAAATATGGTATACTTCTGTAAAGAACTTTTATATGAACTTCTATTAATTATTTTGTGAAATTATTAATCTTTTTTATTCTTCTACATTCACATGAATATATTACTTGTGAAAGAAGTCTCTTTGTCTCTTGTCTGGTTCCAAATTATACCTTCCACTTTGTGCCACAGCAGTACACTTGTTCCCAAGAGCAATCAGGATCCTAAAATTAAGCAAATGGTTCAAGTGTTACCAGTTAGATAGGAATGTTGCTGTTTTTACCACAGGGAACAATATAAAAGAAGAATCCAACGTTTTATTAAAGCCATATAACTTCTACCCAACTCCACTATTCTAACTTACTTTTTTCTTAAAGATTATAGCTTTAGAAATCTTCTGGGTATGATTTGATTCTAAACTGGCATTCATTCTGATAAATCTTAGAATGGTAACTCTATACAGAAAAACGTTGTACTCTGCAGGAACATGTAGCACTGTGTATGGAATAAATAAGTGAACAATCTAGAGTATGCCAGAAAGTCTTCACCTTGAAACATTTGAGTTATGGTCTCTGCTTTTGGTCTCTCTTTTATTTCTTTTCTTTTCTTTCTTTCTTTCTTTCTTTCTTTCTTTCTTTCTTTCTTTCTTTCTTTTTTCTTTCTTTCTTTCTTTCTTTCTTTCTCTCTCTCTCTTTTTTGTATTTTAGTACAGGGTCTACAGGGTCTCACTATATAGATGGGACTTGTAGTGATCCACCTGTGTTCAATATCCCAAGAGCTTGGGATTACAGGCGCGTGCCACCACACCCAGTCTCAGTCACTGTCTCAGTGCTCCCTGGGGGTGGGACCAGCATGGCAGGCCCGGTGATCGAATTCTGGTCCCTGAGTCTGCCTAAGCAGACACTTTAATCTGGCTGGCCCTTGGTCTCTCTCTTCAGAATTGAGATGGTAGTATCCTCTTTACAGCATCTGTCACTTGCCATATATTGCATGTTGGGGCAAAGGGACGAAGAGCCAGTTCTGCAGTTGAAAAGCCTTGCTGTCCACCACTACCAGTTTCCTGTCACTTTTCAAGCAAAGAGGGCAACACATGATATTATAGAAAGAGAATAATTGATAAATTAGTAAGTTTCAACCCACCACTTTCTCTTCTTCTTAGGTATTTCCCTTTGCCACTAACCATGAGAAGGACTTGGCCTCCTATCAGGGAAAGCAGTAGAGATTTATGAATGAGAAGGTGCAGTGTTTGGTGAAAATAAAATGACTAGACCCAGAGATGTAGCTCAATGGTAGAATACTTGCCTGGCATGTGCAAGTCCCAGGTTCTATCCCTAACACTGCAACCAATAAATAAATGAGAGAAAACATAAATAAGCATGTTACCAGGTTTGAACATTAGACTGTATTGTACTATACAGTATAAGTACAATTTCACTGGCTACTATATCTACTACAAATGAGGCTTTGTAAGATTGGCTGTGTTAGATGGGGGTGGTGGCCTGTAATCCCAGTGCTTGGGAGGCTGAAAACAGGAGGATCACTATGAGTCCAATCTGTGTAGTGAGACCCTAGAGATCCTGTATAAATACATAAAAAAGAAGACCATTGACTGTGTGTTGCCAACTATTGCAGTTGGATGATGTGTTATAAGGAGGTAAGTTGGGTTCATTTTTCACATTCTTTCTACTTTTATGTTTGACACTTTCCTTAATTAAAATTATTAAAATAAAGTGAGGTTCAGAAAAGTACTCTAGATTAGTTAATACTGAAACTAGAGATTCCTTGATAGTGCAGAGATCAAGAAAAAAGGCCTCATACCTATGCTCATCAATGCAATTCAAAACTGGCCCTCATTCATTATGCTGACTACATGCTCAGACCAGCACAGAATGCCTGCAGTTGACATGTTGTGGCTGGACTTAGAAAAAATAGGCTCAGGTAGCATTCATGAAGAACACTCAACATACTGACATTGAAAAGTTTCAGTAAGGAAGACAATACTTAGCAGAACTCATTCATCAGTTTGTTTTTACTTTTACAGTGTCTAGTTATTTGTGCTTTCATGCTATTTGGGCCCAGAGAACTAGAAGGAAATCAGAGGTTTATATGAACCAATACCTGGTGTACAACTTATTACATTGCTTCCTTGCTGTTTCTATTGTTGTCTCAAGAGAAAAAGAACTCTGTGGGTTAAAGACTTCCTTTCCTTCCCTTCTTTATTTTTCCCTTTCCCTTTTCTTCCTTCCCTTTTTGGGATAGGGTCTTGCTATGTAGTTTGGGCTGGCTTTGAATTCATCTTGTATCTGAGGGTGGCCTCAAGCGTATGGAGAGATCCTCTTGCCTCAGCCTCCTGAGGGACTGAGTGCCTCTTTTGAGGAGTCCTTACATTTCAGCACCTAGATAATCTTGGCTTACAAAATACTTTCACTTACATTATCTTATGTGATTTTCCAATCAGTGAGGCAAGCAACCTGAAGGTGAGGCAATTGCCTCTGAGACTAAAGTGCTTCCTGAATATCTTTCACCCAGCTAGGGGGACAGAGGGGCACTGAAGTGCCTCAGGTCTCCACACACAGCGTCCTGGGCTCTTCTCCCTCCATGGCTCAGTACTGTGCTGTGTTTGGTTTAATGGACAAATCCAAAGAGATATCAACCCTTGGGAAGTAGTTAGGAAAATGCAAATTTTCAAAACAAAACAAGCAGTGACTGTTAAGTGGTGTACTATATGAAACTGGCTATAAATGTGCTACTACTAGAGGATCTTAATTAGAAAATAAGATGCCATAGATTCTACCCAATGCCCTGAAAAATAAATGCATATAGATGCCTGAGAATACTGGGTAACTGAATGTTTCTGAGGCTTCCCAGCTAGGCAGTTAGTGTTTTCCTGGAGAAGTCCCGCGATTAATTCTGGACCAGGAGGAAAGTCAACAAGCACAATCTTACCCAGCTACAGGGACACTTGGTTGCTTGAAGAGCCAGTTCCTGAGTCCTCGAGTTCTCGCTGGCCTCATCTTATGACTCAGATTCAGAACTGAAAACCCATGGGAGCTGGTCCTGGCCCCGGCACATTTGGTAGGTCCTCAAAACCATCAGTGGAGGTCAAAAAATGCCTTTGATTTACCTAATTTTCAAAGGGAGTAAAGGAGAACACTGCCTTAAGACAGGAAAATGTTCTGTACTCTGAAGACCATGGACTTCAAAGGCTGGCAGGATCTCTGTGATCACTTTAATTTTCTAATGTCTTAATGTTTAAACCCAACTTTTTCCAAACCCATAGTACTTCTTTCAGAAGCAAAATTTTATTCCAAATATCTTTTCTCTGTCTTTTCAGCAGTGCAGCCCTATGCTCGGCCAGGGGCAGGCCAGTCCTGTCTGTCCCTGCTTTTGTCCTCCCCACTGAGTGGCAGATTGCTTGTGAAGACCCATGGAGGCTGGCCCAGTGCTTTTATAGTGACTGCCCTTGCCCAAAATCTTTGGCACTATGGACAATTCCATTTAGTCTTCAAAATACCATTCACTAAAGTAACTTGTGGTAAAATGGTAGCATACGATACAGACTAGACCTCCACTAGGGGTTCATTATGCATCTTCCTTTCCTTCATCTCTCTCTACCTACCAGTGTCCAGAGCAGAAACTAAACTACTTGGCCAACATGGAGAGACCTACTGTGTGATTCTGCTGATACAGGCTGGCATAAGCTGTGTTAGAGTTGCTTCTCAAGGGTTAACACTTGCTACCCAAGAGGAGGAGGAGGGCAGTGGGAAATCCAACTGGAGCACTGAGCACAAGCATAATGTTCTGCGAGGAACAGTAAAGGTTCACCCTGGTGGTGTCCATGACTCAACGCTGCTCGCTTATGCTGGACACTTAAGAGCCCTTGTGAAGCCAGTTCTCCCCAGGGCTTAAGGCCAAGCACGTGAGCACCACCACGGAACCACTCACACCCTCAAATATATGCCCTTTGAGTTACATTTTCAGAAGTGACAATGGGCTTGTGCCACATCAGTGCAGTTGCTTTGCCACGCGGTGGCTGTGAGGATGACTCGCTGGAGCCGCTCCGCAGCACCCTAGTTGTATGGCAGAACTTCTCAGTGCCTCTGCTTCTCCATATCGGAAGTGGTGATCATTACATCAGCTGCTCTATAAAGTTATGAGGATGAAATGAGCATAGATACATGAGGAGACTAGACCATTGCCTGGCACATAGTCTATGTTGTGGATAAGTATCACCTACTTTCATTCATTCTTCTAATATTAATTTAACATCTCTGCTCTGGACACTGTGAGGTATTAAGAAGTAAAGTAGGAGCTCAATCAGTATTTTAAATGTGTGACAGACTTGGGAAACAGGCAAACATACCTATCATTTCAACCAAATGACAGTATATACCAGCCTGTGGTACTTGGTGCCTGCTACCATAGACTCGTTGGCTACTTTAATTATTGCTCAGCAGGATGAATGCTGAGACTGAGTGCGAGGACCGGAGGTTGAGGGCGAGGAGGTGGAGGTTCACTTGGGGAAGTCTTCCAAGAGCCAATATCTTCAAGCTTCGTTCTGATCAGCGAGTAGGCGTGATCCAGTAAGAGAAGAGGGCTAAGAGTGTTCCAGGCAGAAGGAACATTGTGTGCAGAGTTAGGGAGGCGTGAAATAGCACAATACATTCAGGGAACTCCAAGGAGGCAAAGTACAAGTGGAGCCCCATTCTCATGGTGACACACAGCCTGCATTCGGTGACTGTGAAAGGAAACAAAACAAGTGAGACACTGCTTGCATCACTGGCCTTCAGCGCTCACTGATCAGCCAGGAAGAACTAAGCAGCCAGAGAGTTTAACTGTTCAGTGCAATCTTGCCCAGGTACCAGTGCTGTGTAGTCCGTACAGAGCCGCTACTGAGTCAGTCCCTTCTTGTCTTCTGCTAGAGGAACTGATCTGCTTAATTTGTCCTTCCCTCCTGCCCCCCCCAAATTAGTGTAGATGAATTACAAGAAAGTAGCTGCGATCATGGTGTAGATGAAGACATTTTGGGATAGTAACATATTGCTCCAGTTCAGAGGTCAGCAAGCGATGGCCTGAGGGCTACATGCAGTCTGCTGCCTGCTTTTGTAATTAGGTTTTGCTGGAACACAGCCATGCTCATTTGTTTACATGTTGTCTAAGACTGCTTGCCCACTACCACAGCAGAGATGAGCACTTGGGACAGGCGCTGGATGGAGGCAGGTCTGAAATACCCACAGCTGGCCCCTGGCAGTAAATGCTTACCAATCCTTACTCCAGATTCAGTACCTCTAATCTGATAAGTAAAAACTGATACTTACAGCAAGGGGTTGGGTTAGTCACAAACAGTTTTGTGGAAAACAGTAAATTGTCAATTTTTTTTTTTTTTAAATTCACTATGAAGATTATGTACAGAGCTGGGTGTGATGGCACACATCTGGAAACCCAAACCCAGGAGACTGAAGCAGGACTGCTGCTGCAAGTTCAAGGCCAGCCTGGGTTACATAGTTCAAGGCCAGCGTGAAATACAAAGCAAGATCTTGTCTCAAAACAAACATGGCAAATATGTTAGCCATACTTGTACAATACACATGAATAAATGGATAAGCACGGGTTCTGAGATTGGCTTTCGAAATTGACTCCAAGTTTCCTGGCTGTCAGATACAAGCAGGCAAATAAACAAACAGACATTGGACTTGTTCCTCTGCACTGGTTACCCATCATCTCATAACAAATTACCTTAAACTTTAGCAGCTTACAACAGCTACCAGTTAGTGCTTGTTACTCTTCATATCTGGATGTCATCCCAAAGCCTAAAGTGCTCATGACTGGGGCCCTGAGAAGGTGATTGGATCACTGGGGTCAGAGCTGCTGGCTTGTTGGGAGGAGGTAGGGTCTGGTTAGAAGAGGCAGGTCACTAGAGGTGTGGCCTGGAAGTGGTTATCTCTCTCCTGAGCTCCTCCGTTTCTCTGCTTTCTGACGGCTGCAGGGAGAGCAGCTCTCCACACCCCACCCCTTTCCCCACTACCATTCCATCTTGCCTTGGAGTCAGCCACCTACAGAATGAAATGTGAGCTAAAATAAACCTTTCGTCCTCTAATTCGCAGGTGTTGGGTATTGTTTCTCGGCAACAAAGAAAGTAACTAAGACAGGATTTCTCACGAATCTGAGTCTGTTGTTCTGGCTGGGTCCTGCTGATGCTGGTGGGCTTGTTCACACTCGTGTTGTGAGCTCCTGTGTTGTTTTGGGGGCTGGCTTGTTCCAGCTGGCCTCACTTGGGACAGTTCATCCCTACTGCACAAAATCTCTCCTTCTCCAGCAGGCTGGCCCGGGCTTGCTCAATTAGCAGTGATAGGTTTCAAGAGGGAAAGTGGAAGTATGCACTTGAGGCTCAGGCTTGGACCTGTCACTTCGGTATATTATAGGGGCCAAAACAAGCTAAAAGCCTAGCCCAGATCCAAAGGGTAAGGACATAGGCTCTAATTCTGGATGAAAGGAGCTGCAAAGTCACATTGCAAGTGGCGCAGAAGTAGGGGGGACAGAAGTGGGGCCAAACTTGAGATCCTAAATAATCAATCATAATCTAAAACAGCATGTATTTTGACCACAAACTTTTAAAAAGCCATCTCTGTGGTCTCAAGTGGAAAGAAATATTCATCATACGTGTCTATTCAACCTCACCCACAGATATGAATCATCAATGCCTTCAACGACGAGGACCATTATCCTCTAGCTAATGACAGATACAGAGGAGGAGTGGGAAGAAGCCTGTTGGAAATGCAGTATCACATGAAACCAATCCCACATTCATATACTGCTTGACCAGTTTCATTAGAGGACCAGATTCAGTTTTAGTGGGATGAAATGATAAGGAGAATCAGTATCACAGAAGGCATCAATGGCTAACCTGAACAGCCTTTGAGACTAGTCTAAACAGACTGACAATATTCTTGCCAACCACTCCATTCTCTGCCTTGTTACCAGGTGGTGTTAAATTGGTCACTGATGAGCTTGCTATCTATGTATATAGTTGTTATGGAAAAGAAGTGTGGGATAATTTTTTAAACTAATCGTGTGATGATTTTAAAAATTTCTTGCTAAAAAAAAGACCTTTATGATTACGAAACTCACCTCAGTAAACAAAGTTAAGAATAAATAGTACCAGCAACATCAGAAAACCTCCTTAGTTGTTCTTTTCCTAGGGCTAATAGGACTGTCAATAAGAAAAGATGATACACAGGTAGCCCTTGCTTCTTAGGCTATCTCAGAACCCCCTGAAAAATTGAAAACAAAAGCCAACTTCTCAAAGCACTTAGACAAAACCACATAGCCTTGGTTTGAAAATGTCTTTTTGGCCCAAAGCCAATTGGGGTTCTTAGTCTTGTGCTTGAGAAGCCAGTGTCTTTACATTCAGACTACATGGAACAGTAACTGTCATACTTCTGTCGTGGCAGCAGCAGTGGGTAGGGCGGGACATACAAGATTTAGGGAACTACCAGCTGCCTGTTGACTCAGGCATCAGGGCCAGCTGTGAAGGGGAATACAGTTCAATGTGGACACAGTGAGAAGAAAGAAACAGCTGTTCACATTATTAAAGAAGTAGAGACAAACCTCCAGGATGTTTGTAGATGACTGGTTTATAGGTAGTTGGGGGTGGAGAGGGATAGGGTTGTCTTGGGAAGAACAAAGGAAGCTTCCAAATGGACATGCTATGAAGTACTTAGAAAATTAGACCTCCACAAATGTTGATTCTCTTCTTTTCTGTGGGTCTCCCACCCATCTTGGTGATTTCCTAAAAAACAAAAGTCCCTGCCAGCCAGCTGCCACTGGAGAGATGTTAGATAGGATAAGCTGCTGATAGGTGGTAACAATCAACCTAACTCAAGCTCAGGTGTGTGTGTGGGGTGTCCCCTCACCTGCCCCCTGGCATCACAGCTGGAGGCAGCACAGAGCACCTTTTTCTTCCTGCAGGGGAAGCATGTGTATTCTCTCAGACCTACCTTGGCGTTCCTTGATGTCTTACAGAAGCAGATGACCCCGGCTGAGCAAGACAGTCAGCAGAACAGCAGCCCTTGATGCTGCATTTGGAAATTTCCATTCTTTGCTTGCGGCTCTGAAAAAAAAAAAAAAAATCTAAAGAGCCCAGTAGCTGGGAAATTTCCACGATGGAAAATTTTAACATATTCTTTAGTTCTAAACTATGCAGGTTTATAGACACTATTTTTTTTTTTGTAATTTCCTTCTTTAACAATAATTTATGAACATGGTAACACTACAGCTGAGGGAAAAAGGAGGGCACGATGACCTGGAGGGGAATTGGCGTGGCCTGGCTGGTGGGAAGCTGAGCCATATAAACGTATGACCACCCCAATCATGGAAATGCAGATCTCTGCAAGACCCACTGGTTGGGAACTCCTCCAAAATAGAGATAGTTTGCCCTGGAGCACTGCAGAAAAATCTGTGTAGAGACTGGAAGTGGGAAGTAGATGGATACAACTTTGGAACAGAATATGGTGAGTTCTGTTGCTGGAAAAAGCAGTCTAGACAGATCTCTTAGACCACTGCTTCTTAACCCTAAATGTGCATCACAGTCACGGGAAATCCTGTTTGGATGCAGATTCTGATTCAGCAGGTCTAGGCTGGGGCCTGAGACTAGCTTTAACTGGTTCCTACATGATGATACAGTTATATTTCTGAGGACCACAGTGTCGGAGTAGTAAAAGCCCCAGCAGAGAATGGCTGGAGGCGAGCGTTTTCTCAGGTTACCAAGCTGAGGTCTAAGAGTGGACCAGATGTTTCTTGGACAGATACTCCATGCCAGTCCGAGAACAGCACTGCTTTTGGAGGGTGGGGATGGACAAAGTTGCCAGAAGGCTGCCTCTTCCCGCACACTCAAGCTGGGGGGTCGTAGACATCAGGGGCTTTGCAGAGAAGGCTCTGAATGAAGTTGGTGAAGATTCCTGAGCTGGTTCTGATTCCTGGGGGATTCTCCAGCCCTGAACCATGTGGGCAGCACATTCATGAACTAGCTCCAAATACTAAGGGAAGACTGTTGATGAGAACAGTGCAAAAAGAGGAAGAAGTCCAGAGAAGAAATGACTGCCATCCCAGCCAGAGTATTTATTCCACTAATGTTGAGATAACATAGAAAGGGAATTGGAGACTTTTCTATTTTCTTAACAGGTATTCATATATATATATACATATATATATATACATATATATATACATATATATATATATATATATATATGGCATTGTTATTCTAGGATGTTGCTTCCACTTGATCTGTAATGTGTCTGCTTTGTACATTTTTAAAGGAACATTTGTCCCATTTTTCATTTTCCATTCAATTGAGTTTTGGATGGGTTATTAGTCTTTACTTTTCAAATGAAAGTACACAGAGGAGCATATGGAAGGCAAGGAAGGGGGAGATTATAATCATGAAAATATGACTGAAGTCAGAACATAACAAGCATGAAATAAATTTGATTACATAATAAAAAGCATTAATGTATATGTTCAAAGTAAGTAAGCTCTCTAGTATGTTAACATCTATATAATGCTAAAAATTCTAAGTGGCTTACAGATTGCTTGGGGATTTAGATTTCTAGAGATTGCTTGATGTCTTTTCTTTCAAAAATCTTCCTGTGGAGTCAAGATATGATTTAGACTTAAATAAAAGAGATCAAGTATATTTTTTCCTTATCCTAAGTCTTTTTTATTTTTTTAAGGTATTTGGTACAGGGTCTCACTATGCAGCTCAGACTTATAGTGATCCTCCTGTTTTCAGCCTGCGCAGCATTGGGATCACCACGCCGGATATATGGCCTACTCAGTGTGCCCAGGGGCGGGGCCAGTGGAGCATGTGGTGCAGGGAATCAGACTCCAGCCTGTGTGCTTGCCTAAGCAGGTGCTTAGATTATCCTAAGTCTTGATGAGCAATTAGTCACCATTGTACAACCAACCAAATAGAACTTGTTTGATCTATCTAAGTCATTTTATTTATTTGGTACACAGTCTTGCTACACAGCTCAGACTCATAATGATCCTCCAGTTTCAGCCTCCCCATTGCTGGGATTACAGGCATACACCACCAGGCCTGGTTTCAGTGGCCGGCATGGTGTACCTGGGTTCCAGGCCAGCACAGCATGCAGGACCAGGGATCAAACCCAGGTCCTTGTGCTTGCCAAGCAGGTAGTTAGACCCCTAAGCTATCTCCCCCGCCTGTAAAATCACCTTTTTAAAGGAGCATTTTTTTTTAATGTTTGAGTCAAAATTCACATGATAGAATTTGCCGATTTAAAGTGCAAAGTTCAGAGGGTTAGAACATGCATGGCACTGCAACTATCACTTAGTTATCTAGCTCCAAAATATTTTCCTCACCCCAAAGAGGAAATCCAGTATCCATAAGACAGTGGCTTCTCAGTTACCCCTCCCTGCATCCTCTGGCTACCAGCAATTTGTCTCTGTGGATTACCTATTCTGGATATCTCAGAAAGGTGGATTCCTACAAGATGAGGCCCTTTGTAAAAATCACTTCTTAAAAATAAACATAAGATTTAAAATAAAATTTATCACCATTGTGCTCCTTACCAGGGGGGCATGCCATCCTTAGGAGGTAGAGGTGGGTACCATTATCATGTATGAGAAAATTGAGAATTAGCTTTATGAATGGCCTCAGATCTACATATCATGGCTAAGCAAGACAATCCTTCCTTGGCCAGGCCCACTTACGCTAGTGCTTTCCCCAGATACCGTAGCTAGATCTCAGCTTCCTTTCCCTTATCACAGACAGATGGGTAGTTACTCCTTCTCAAGTTTAACAACTTCACAGAGCTTAATTCAAATAGTGAATGTGTTGTTAGTTGCTTACAGCTGCTATTTCCCTAGCAGTGCAGTAAGTCCAGGCAAATTCTTTTGAAGCACTCATTAAAACTGCTAAAATAAAGTCTTAGAAGCAGGTGCATTCATTAGCTGAAATGCAGACAATTATGTCAATACTGCATTCAGGTGACAGATAGAAAGGCATCAAAATCATGGAGGATAAAGGATTTTCAAAGCTAAAGTTAAGTTCATCCTTTGTAAGGCTTTTTGTTCTGTTAAGCTTGAGACTACCTGCAGATGTCCAGCGTGGGGACCTCCAGTGTTACCTCACAGAAATAAAGCTGTTTTTCAGTATCATGTTTCCTTTATAATTTTGTGAGTTTCTAGGAAAAGAAACGTAAGGGGCTGCCTACCAACAGTGCTATATCTGGCATTCCAATGACAGCTTATTGTCATACTTGTCCTGTGCATAGTGGAAACATGGGAGAGATGAGCAAAACATGTACCAGAGTTGGGGAGGTAGCTCAGTGGGAAAGCTACATGGATGAGTCCTTGGGTATAATCCTCAGCCCCAAAAATTAAACAAACAAACAAATGAAAAAAGAAGAAAAATGTGGACAATGATTCTCAATTTGAAAAGATGAAATGGAAATTCTTTTACTTTGCCTTTTAAAAAAAGCAAAAACAAAAACAACCTTCAAATAGGAGCTGGGTGTGGTGGCACGTATCTGTAATCCCAGCACTTCAGAGGCTGAGGCAGGTGGATCACCATGAGTTCAAGGCCAGCCTGGGCTATACAGCAAGACTTTGACTCAAAAATAAATAGGGCCAGGGAGATAGCTCAGTGGCATAAGGTCCCTCCTGGCAAGTGCAAGGTCCTGGGTTTGATCCCTGGTACTGAAAATAAATAAATAAATAAATCTCAAGTAAATATGAACATGAAATATGTATGTGACTACAAGTATGTATGTCGGAGACTATACATATAATGTTAATATTTCACCAAGATAATTTAAATTTTCTTTCTGTGCATATTTTTGTATTTCCCAATTTTCTATAATGAATATCCAAATTTGAAATTTTATATTAAAAATGTAATTGTTTAAATTGGAATTTAAAAAATATTTAAAATTATTAGCTGAGTATGGTGGTATACAATTATAATCCCAGCTATATGAGAGGTTGAGGCAGGAAGATTGCAAGTTCAAAACCAGTCTGGGCAAATTAGCAAGATCTTGTCTCAGAATAAAAATATAAAAAGATCTGGGGTATAACTCAGCACACAACGAGTTGGGCATCACCACCAGTACCACCAAATAAAATAAAATGAAGCACTTAGCCTTTCTACATTCATTTATTTTACTTGTAAAATTGAATTACTATTTAATTGCAAAGTACATAGAAGTTGTATGAGCTGTTTCCTCAACTCCCTTCCTTTTCTCAGATCTATGGTATCCATGGAAACAGTGGTATCTCCTTTCAAAAGGGAATGTAAGAAAATATGATTAAGTATCAAGCCACTTAATAAAAAATATGTATATGCTTCAAGTTTTTATAATTTTTTTCAAAAGCTCAATCAAACATACATGCATCTAAATGAATGTATATTCCACTTTTGGAGAGGAAAAACATTGAAGAAATCTTTTAATGACAATTGGACTTTCTTTTTTGGTTATAAATTCTATAAATCCTTTGTAAACTACTCTGCTGAAGCACTTGAAATTAATAGGCAAAAGACTTCTTGGATGGCATAATAGCTATAATTTTGTCTTTCTATGTCAAGTCTTCTTCTTTATCTTTCCCTGTACAGTATCACTTTCTCTTTCCTTTTTTTCCTACACAATTAAGAAGATTATTGGCCCCTACTCACTTAAAAGGAAAAGCCATATATTAAGCATGGATGGGATTTGGTGGACATACAGGGATATATTCCTAATGCGTATCTAAAACCATGGATAGTACCTCATACTTCAATGCCTTTTCTATTTTAACTAAGCACTTACCTCATACTGTGGCCATAGTTTCTGCAGTTTGGGGCGTAGCAGCAAAACTAGAGAACATTTTCTTTGCCTTCTCCACTATTTCAAAGACTGAAGGTTTGCTCTTCTTGAAGATCTCAGAAACTTCAGCATAAATTGTTTCTTTAAGCCAATTACTTTCACCTCTTCACTTAAAGGAAGCGCTTTATGGCTTCTCTGTGGCTTACTTGAGTTGTTAGCGCCACTACTCTTGGGCCTTTGTGCAGTTATGAAGTAAAATGAAGATGATCAGAAAGTCACTGTGATGGCATGACAGTCGATCTGAAAAGGGAGATGGCCATTAAGTGATTTATGGGCTGTAGCATATACAACACGGACACACTGGACAAAGGAATGATCACATTCCTAGTGGGGTGGGATCAGATGGCATGAAATTTCATCTTGCTACTCAGAACAACACAATTTAAAACCTATCACTTGTTATTTCTAGTAATTCCCACTTCATATTCTGAAACCAAGACTGACTTGCTGTATCTGAAGCCTCATATAAGGGGAAACTACTAGTACGTGTGTGCATATACTCTCCTCAGGAGAGAACTAGCTGAATCCCTGTTCCAGACTGCCACAACAGAAGTATTCTTAGCAGGGACTTATGTAGATGCAGCACCTTTGGCTGCTGGACAGCTCCACGTCTCCTAGGAATACTTTCCCACCCACCCCTTCTCTTCTGCTTAATTCTCCTCCCAAAGCTGTAGATTCCAAACAAAAATAAGGAAGGTGGCCAAAAGAGATTGGTTTTTTCCCAGTGTGGTGCATTACCACCATGATATTGGGGGTGGGGGTGAGCATCAGAGCACAGAATTTAAAGATGAATGCAAGAGACCATTTCAATCAAGTTTCACGAATTTGAGCACATACCTGGTAGTCATCCAGTCTGACCTTGAAATTTTCCAGTGCTGAAAATATGTCCCACTTTCCCACCAATTCCCTCCCAATAGTTAATGCCATAGAGCACAAAGAGAGTTATAACCACAATGCCAAAAACAAAACAAAACCAAACCCAAATGAGTTCTAATCCTCCTACTTCTTTTTTTAAAGCTATTTTCAAACTTCTGCTTCTGATCTAGTATGAAGTCTTAAAGAAATAAGCCCCCATAGGGTCACTGAAGAAAGTAATGAAGCCAAGTCACTTCTTGGAAAGACTCTTAAACTATATTCACCCAGTGTCCATCAGACCGTGCAAGATTCAAAAAAAGAGAATTGGGTGATTTGTTTATAAGCCTGGGTTCCAGAGTATTGCCCATATTCATCTCCTTTTCTCATTTTGGTACCTGTACAATAAAAGAAAAACTTGGAGATTATTTTACCCAGACATTGCTTAAATGATCGAACATTTACAAATATTCAATTGAGCAATGTGTCCACAGTTTGCCTAAAATTTACATATATGTAAATTTATTCCCTTTGGAAGAATTTGGAAAAATTGAGCAGTATTCTGAAACAACTAGATAGGGACAACACAAAGAACAAAAATAATAGGAAAAAAGTTCTTCAGATATGGCGTGCCCTATACAAGCAGCCAGATAGCCTGTCTTTTCCAACAGCTAGATGGGAGGTTCTTTAAAAATGAGTTGTAATAGTGGGGTTGCATTTTTGGAAAGCGAAAGTGAAAAATCAATTAGCTAATAGAGAGGGTAGAGACCGTAAACTATAATTTTGGCTAAGTAAAGAGAATAGAGAAGCTTCTAAATGATTATTATTTTAATGACTTGTAAAAATTGAAGGATGAAAGAATTCAAAGAAGAAATCAAGAAATTGCTCTATATTACTTCACTTAAAAATAACTATCCTAATTTTGGGGGCTATTTCTTCTAACATCAAGTAAGAGATAGTTTAGAATTTTTAAAAGTGACCTGCATTTCAGTAATTGGGCATGATCGTATTGTAACAAACCAAAAACTTGACTTTTTAAAGATATTCATTTGGGGCTGGGCATGTAGCTCAGTGGTAGAGTGCTTGCCCAGCATGTACAAGGCCCTGAATTCAATCCTCCATGCCATAAACACATAAGTAAATAAGATATCCATTTCATCTGAAAATTTATGAGAGGGAGGGAACTAATTGGAATGTTCAATCTATAAACAATTATGAGGATGTGAATTCATTAAAAATTAGCAGATATTTTCATTTTCTTCTGTATAGCCATGTGATCTAACAATCAATTCTGCTACACCTAAAATGTACTATCATGAAATATATGCTTTTGGAGAGCCTTTCCATTTACAAATCAACATTAGTTAATTTTCAGAAGTATGTAAGAATATTCACAGTCATCATTTAGTTGGTACATATTAGTTTGTTTATTCTAGATTATTCAATCCATTTTGGTACATTGAATATTTATTTTGGTTAGTCAGTGTCTATGCTATGCCAGTTATTTTTATTTTAATTTTATGCAGTTGGGACAGGGTGTCACTATGCAGCTGAGACTCGTGATGATCCTCCTGTTTTCAGCCTCCCCAGCACTGGGATTACAGGCATGTGCCACCGTGCCTGGACTTGGTCTCCAGTCAGTGCACCTGGGGGTGTGGCCTACGTACCATGTGGTTCCGGGGATTGAACCGGGGTTCCCTGCGCTTACCTGAGCAGGTGTTTAGTCTGCTGAGCTAGCTCAGTGGTCCAATTATTAAATATCTTTGAACATCATCCCTGAAATAAGAAGTACAGCAAAATCTAAAATTTTGCTTAACACTTTATTTTTTTCATAATTTTATTAAGAAACAAATAGCAATGAGACAGTTTCAAATCAAATTGGTAGGACAGTTTCAATAATTAACACTTTGCATACATTCTTCCTAGTGGTTAATTGCTGTACAAGATGCAGACATGATATCCTATTTACAAACACCATTAGGTC
>NW_004524591.1:26276150-26276712 GCF_000260255.1 Octodon degus | reverse complement strand
CCCGCCGGGCCTGCGCTCTGGGTCTGTTCAGGATCCCGCGGCCCGGGCGGAAAACTATTTTTAAAGAAGTCACTGTATTGGACCAGGCCCACTTGCACAATCTCCAAATTTAAACTTTTTATTATTTATTTATTTATTTGACATAGGGTCTCACTAAGAACTCGTAGCAATCCTCCTGTCTCAGCCTCCCCAGCACTGGGATTACAGGCATGTGCTACTAACCCTGGTTCCAGTGGCTCCCACAGAGTGCCGGAGGTTCCGGGCCGGCATAGCATGCAGTACTGGGGATCAGGTCTTTGCACTTGCCAGGCAGGTGCTTAGATGGCCGAGCTGTCTCCCCAGCCCAATCTCCAAAATTAAAGTAAACTCACTTGGAACTTAAATCCCTCCATAGCACTACCTAAATAGCATTTGACTAAATAATGAGAAGACAGACATTCAGGGCAGCCATCTTTACAGTTCAGTCTGCCATTAGGAAATAGTCACCCAGTAGACTCCAGATAGTCTGCAGACAAACAGGCTACCAACTGTACTGAATCAAAGAATTCCTTTTTTTTTTTTT
>NW_004524591.1:26270752-26273325 GCF_000260255.1 Octodon degus | reverse complement strand
CTGAGAAGGTCAGTGAAATCCCCTCAGGATTTATCCTGAGATCCTGTACCTCAGATTGTAGAACCTTTGTCAGTGTGAGCCATGTGGATGAGTCACGGCCATTGCTTGGCCAATGTTTGATTAACACTTTAAAGTTTGATAGACACTTCCACTTACTTCTTCACCCAGAACCCACATTCCTGCTGTTTTTCCCTTGGAACAAGTACTTCATGAGAACCACCTGCTTGTGGTTCTTTGCATACAACTTTATGCCAACTCATGCTTCCATATCCTGGCAGTGTTTCTTTCCTTCACACAACAATGGATTCCCATTGGGAAGGGCTGAGGGGAGGTAGAAGCGGTTGCTCCACATCTTGCTCACCCCGGAGGGTGGTAGGGTAGCCATCTTGCCCTTGGTCTTTTCTAGGTGAAGTACTGCGGCCAGCAAGGCTGTGGTAGGAGCTCGTGCCAGCAGGGTTCCAAGGTTCTGGACATCGCATTATTCCTGATAAGGAGGCTCTGCTTGCTATTTTGGATATTTCCTATCCATCCCTATGGCAAAAATTCACACTTTCCATTCCAAATCCCTCATTTCACTATTTACCTAAGAATATTACTCTCACTTGACCAAACTTACTTCCCCATGAGAAGAAGAAAGAAATCTTGTTACTGATATAAATACAGGTAGACAACAGTGGTAAGGTTTTTGTATATCACACCAAAGTCGATTTTTACTAGTGACAGCCCCCGCACCCCCCCTTTCTTTTTTTTGAGCATACAAGATATTTTCCTGAGCCAAATTTTATTTATCTTTACTTTTTATTCCCTGTACTGTGCCACCACTGAACTATACCCCATATTTTATTCTTCTAGATTTCTAATATTTAGTGTTTAAGTAATATTTATTTTTTTGCCTCATTTCTCATTTATTTATGAAGGGATTCATTCCATAAGATTCCTTTTCCTACAGAGCCAACATCTTATTCCATTGTGAAAAATCCTTCTCTTTTGTCCCTAAATACACTCCATCTATTCAAATTGGGATACCAGTTTTTGGTGTTTGTCTATCATCCCACCTCCATAGGAGACTGAGTTCAAGACCAGCCTGGGGCTGGGGAGATGGCTCGGCAGTCTAAGCACCTTCCTGGCAAGCACAAGGTCCCAAGTTTAGTCCCCAGTACTGCAGGCCATGCCCGCCCCAAAACCTGGCATGCAGTGCATGCCTGTAATCCCAGCACTGGGGAGGCTGAGACAGGAGGATTGCTACAAGTTCAAAACTACGTAGTGGGGACCCTGCATTTAAAAAAAAAAAAAAGGCTAGCTTGGGCATAGAGCTAGATCAGATCTTGAAGTAAGAATAATAAAAAAATTTTTTTAAAAAAACACCTTACTCATGTTTGGAAAAAAAGAACTGGAAAGTTTTAAATTCAAAGGAAACAGTACTCTTTTATGTAACAAAAGTCAAGAACATTATGGTCTCCATTATCTGTGTTAAATTCAGAGGACATTGATACTAATTGGCAAATGACAAATTATTCCAGTTCTTTCTGTTTTAAAATTTGTACGGTAGTTACCCAATTCAGCTTCCATTTCAGTAATACTAATATAAAATTAGATGCCACTTCCTGCCTTACCAATTTACACTGAGAAAATGCAAGTCAAATAGATAGAAGAAGAGAGCCAGTATTTCTTGGGTTACCTGCCTATCACATTGAAAGTAATTCATTTAAATTACAGATTTGGGGACAATACTCTCTGTGTTTCTCTCATAAGCACTAGAACATTAGACCCTTGCTCAGATGCTTCTGTAACTTGGCAGTATGCTTCCTTCAAGCAACAATAGCTGTCCATGGGGAAGGGTTGGGGGAAAAAGAGGCACTTGCTCCACACCTTGGTCTCCCTGGAGAATGTGGGGTAGTCATTTGGCCCTTTCTTCCCAGAGGGAGGAAGTATTAAATAATCTTAGTAAGTTGTCATATTTTTCCCACTAACTTGTTCTAATTTAAATATATAATCAATCTCTCTCTTTCCTCCTTCCCTTTCTTTTTTCTTCTTTCATCTGTCTGTTTGTCTTATTTTGTGTGGCAATGGGGATTGAACCCAGGGCCTTCACATTTAGCTACAACCCCAGCCCATTTTATTTTTTATTTTTATTTTGAGACAGGCTATTGCTAAATTTCCCAGACTGGGCTCAAATTTACAGTCCTCCTGCTTCAGCCTCCCACAGTACTGGGCATACAGCAGTGTGCCGCCATGCCCAATTTATAATTGCATTTTTCATTGATGCCAGCCTGAGAGTGACACTTAGCTATTCCCTTACGATACATACCTTTTTTTTTTTTTTTTAACCTATCAAGCAATGGATGGAAGTCAATGTTTCTGCTACTGAATGTTATTATTCTTGTTTATACAGAGCAACAGCCAGGTTGTATGTCAAGGAGATAAAGCTCACATTTCAAAACATTACTTCTTCCTTCCCTAAATTTGTTACTTAGTCACTTCAGTTTTTTAATGCTTGAAATTTCAAGCTTCGTTAGTGTTCACTAATTAGGCACTTGAAGGAAAGGACTAATTTGTTTGTTTTTTTTTTTTTT
>NW_004524591.1:26253089-26264107 GCF_000260255.1 Octodon degus | reverse complement strand
TCTTTCTTTCTTTCTTTCTTTCTTTCTTTCTTTCTTTCTCTTTTCAGTGGTGCTGGGGATGGAACCCAGAGGACTTCCCACTAAGCTATATCCCCAGGCCATTTTATAATTTTTGTTTTGAGACAGGGTCTCATTAAATTGCTAAGTTGCCCAAACTGGGCTTCCATATAGCGATCTTCCTGCCTCAGCCTCCAGGAGCTCTGGGAATACAGATATATGCCACCAATGTCGGGCTGCGTGCACATTCTAGGGGTGTGCACACCTGCCTTTTTCACTGACTCATCGAAAGTGTTTCCGGGGTTGGTTTCTGACATACTGTGCTTCAGGGCCTCTGAGAGGTAACATCAAGCATTACAGGTCGACATGGTGCTTATGGTGGGGAGGACGTGGGTGGGTGATCAAGATTTTGGTGAATACAGAAGAACAGGTCATTCCCATTTTTTTTTTTTTTTTTGTGTGTGGAACCGGGGATTGAACTCAGGCCCTTGCGCTTGCCAGGGAAGCGCTTATTCCACTGAGCCATCTCCCCAGCCCCCATTTTTAATTTTTTGATCATTTATTTATTTTTATTTATTTTTTGTACAAGGTCTTGCTATGCATCTTAGACTCATAGTGATCTTCCTGTCTCAGCCTCCCCATCACTGGGATTACAGGTATGCACACCACACTCGGCTTCAGTGGCCTGTACGGTATACCCAGGGGTTGGGCCAGCATAGCATGTGGTACTGGGGATCAAACCTGGGTCCTTGTGCATGCCAGGCAGGTGCTTAGACTGCCAAACTATCTCCCCAGCACCCCCATTTTTAGATAGAAACTAAAGGGTTTTGAAAATGGGAACTATTTTCTTATTTCTTAAAGTTTAATTGACTGATATACTGGAGATTGAACCAGGAGTGCTTTACTACTGAATTCCGTCTCCAGCCTTTTTTATGTTTTATTCAGAGGGTTTCATTAAATTAAATAGGCTAGCCTCAAACTTGCAGTTGTTCTGCCTCAGCTTCCTAAGTTGTTGAAATTATAGGTATGCACCACCCTGCCCAGATTTTTTGTTATTTCCTGTGGGTGATTCCAGAAGCTAAGACATTAAGGGACTCTGTGTGGAGATCATTTGTGGGGATTGTTTGGAAACACTTTCTAGATATGGGCAGTTTGAAGTGGCAAGGTAAGCGTCACAAGGCTGCCATGCTTGCAGCAGGGTCTGAGCTCTATAAATTCTGTGCTGTACAGTTGCAGCAGGCCAGAGCGTGCAGTCTGCAGTGCAAGTGAGTCCCGGGCTCAACTACTTACAAAACTTGAACCTGAAAAAGGTCACCTGGTTTTGGGAAAGCCCTGAAAAGGCTAAGAGGAAAATAGAAGGCATGATGAAAGAAGACAATATGCTATGAGAGGCTGAGGCAGGAGAATCACAAGTACAAGCCCATCCTGGACTCCTTAGAGACTTAATGAGATTCTCTTTAAAAATAGCAAATAAAAAAGGAGTGGGGATGTAGCTCAGTATGAAGACCTTGGATTCAATCCCCAGTAGGAAGAAGAAAGAAAGAAAGAAAGAAAGAAAGAAAGAAAGAAAGAAAGAAAGAAAGAAAGAAAGAAAGAGGAAAGGAAAACAAATAAAAACCCAATATGTTAACTTCTTGTCTTTATCATTTTATTTGAATGACAGCCTAATGAAAAACTCTAGCATTTTGGTCAAAAGTGTAGAAATGGTTCTGACTTGTGGAAAGAGTACATATAGAAATATGAGAACCTAAAAAAAAAAAAAAAGGCAAAACATTTTAGAGGCCAAATATTCTCTCTTCCTTCAACAACATTTGGGTTTTCCCCTTTCTGGAAATTCTTGCCAAAAATGGGAGGGGTGGGCATTCCTCAAATGTTTCTTTCAAATCTCCCAGACATTCAGAAAATGGTGAGAGAATTCAGTCGCATTATTAGGTCAAGATAAAAATGCCTGTGGAAAAGGCATTTAATAACTTGCATTAAAAAGAGCAG
This sequence comes from Octodon degus, assembly GCF_000260255.1. Taxonomy (NCBI): domain Eukaryota; kingdom Metazoa; phylum Chordata; class Mammalia; order Rodentia; family Octodontidae; genus Octodon; species Octodon degus. Next base: position 26,262,121 of record NW_004524591.1, on the reverse strand, counting down.
TATGGTTCAGAGTACATGAGGTATGTTTGGCTTTGGAAGTGCAGACCCAGGAAGAAAGTATCGTGGAAGACTTACTGTTGCTTGTTAACTGTGATGTCTTAGAGCAAAACACATTGTCTTATTTTTTTAACTAAATGATTTTGTTCTATAAACAATAATTCTAAAGAAGCTGATAATATGTTAGAGAGGGTATTCTCTTTTTTTATTTTTAGAGAAGGGTCTACAGGGTGTTCAGGGTCTCACTACTAGATCGGACTCATAGTGATCCGCCTGCTCACAGCCTCCCAAGAACTGGGATTACAGGCGCATGCCACCACGCCCAGTCTCAATTGCCATCTCAGTGCACGCCAGGGGTGGAGCTGGCATGGCAGGCCCAGAGATTGAACCCCTGGCCTCTGTGCCTGCTTGCAGGCGCTTTAATCTGCTGAGCAATTTGGCCTGCACTTCAGAGGTTATTTTTGTTCCCTAAAGTTTCTACTTAGAAATCTTTCCTTTCATTCATTCAATCATTCAGAGGTATTTGATGAGAACTTACCATATGTCTTGATCTAGGTGTTAGGAGTACAACAATGAACACTGGCCAGGGATATAGCTCAGTGGTACAGCACCAGTCTGGCAAGTGCAAGGTCCTGAGTTTGATTCCAAAAAAGCAAGCAAGCAAGCAAGCAAGCAAGCAAGCAAGCAAGGAAGGAAGCAGGCAAGATCCCTGCTAAGATGGAGCTTATATACTAGTGTAAAGGAATTTAAAAAATGAAGAAATACTTATGTTTCATTATGTGATATATATGAGGTAAATATGTGTTAAACAGTGAAAGTTTGGACAATGATAACAATGTGAAGAAATAAAGCAGAGGCAAGTGACAGGTGACCAGGTGCCATTTTAGTCTGGGTGGCTTAGAGAAGACTGTCCTGAAGAGCTGACACTTGGGCAGTGATCTCAGTGACAGAGAGGAACTGGTCATGAAAAGGCGAGGATAAGGAGCCTTTGGGGAGGAAAGAGTAGACAGTTCCAAGGTCCTAAGATGGTAAGTAACCATCTTAGGGGTTTGAGGAGGAGAAGCAGGACAGAGGTGGCTGGTGCTCAGGGACAAATAGAAATGTGGCACAAGGTGAAGCTGGACAGGTGCGCAAAGCTCATGTAGGCATAGCAGTCTTTTGTCAAGGAATTTAGATTTTTAAGAGAAATGAGGAGCCACTGGGAGGTTTTAAGCAAGGAAGCACTTTTCCATTTGGGCAGAGAATTGCACAGAGAAAAGAGAGCGAGTAAGGAGATCTTTAAGAAACAGCTATAGTAATGTAGGTGAACAATGGCAGTTTAGTCTAAGGTAGTCTTGGGGAAGGCGGGGAGCAGAAGATGCATGGGGTAGGCATGGAAAGCAGAGCCGATAAGACTGTCTAAAGCTTGTGTGTGAGATGTAAGAAGAAGAAAGGAAGCACAGCTGTTATCTCTCTTTTTGGCTTAAGCGCTAGGTGGATGGTGACATACTGGTGAGAGAACCTGGAAGTAACAGAGCCTGTTAAGTCCCTCTCTGGTAACTGTTCATGTCTTCCTCCTGGCCAACAGAGCCCTCCGTTTGTTGAGGATGACATTATATCCAGCCCTGAGTGATGAATCATGATTGATGTAATTCAATCATAATAATCCCATGTTCCCTTGCTAGATACTCAATTTCCCATCTCCTTTGCAACAAAAGGAGACTTATCTCCGACCAGTGAAATCTAAATGAAGGCCTCTGGGGATAGATATGACTGAACACAATCACAGTAGCTCCAACTGTGCCTAACATCTTTTGACTTTAAAATGAAGAGTTTGAAGACTCAAGTCCAAGATGTTAAGGGGGCTGAAGTAGTAAAACAATTTGCCTGTGTCCTAGGCGGTATCATTTTGTAGCTGAACCAACATGAACAGTCATCTATGGCCAGACATCTTGTTTGTAAAAAGGAAACATTTGTTTAAGCCCCTTGTTGTTATTTAATATAGGTAGGTCAAGGGAAAGAGGCAAAGGTTCTCCTTTGGACATGTTAAGTGTTAGATGTCTTGTTAGATATTCACATGCAAGTGCCTGTTTAATATCTTCCCTCCCCAAATGGATCGGCCACGAGGGAGCCTAAATTAGAAGCTGAGCATATATGTATGGAACTGATTTCCTTAGCACTGTTAGACTAGGAAGGTCAGAGTTGTTCAAATGGCAGCGATAGTCAAGCCTGGGTAGAGAAGTGAGCTCAGGCTAAGGATCTGGTAGGGCCTGCATCTCCAGCTACTTTCCATTACCTTGGTGGAGCAGCATTGTCCTGGACTAAAACAGGTGTTTCTGTCACAATGCCGCCTTACCTACATAACACAGCATTCACAGATTGCTGTATTTCCTCTTCTGGTATGTAGCAGGAAGCCTCGTGAACATTCCCCACTAATGTGCTAGGGAACCTAAAGTAGGCCAGATTTGAGCTTTTAGCACAGTTTCTGGTTTCTGATAAAAATCAGCATCAACAAGCCCAATTGCACCTATTTCCATTACAGCTGTCACCCAGTGCTTAGGTCTCCCATTTTGTACATTAAAAGTTTGCCAAACCGTGAATTTTTTCCTGAACATTTTATCTGTATTCTGGGTGGTTTGGGCTCCATTTACAGAAAACAATTTTTTTTTGTCAGTGCCCTTTCCAAAACAGCTATTGATTTTGTGTGTGTGTGGACAAGTGAGTCTGCAAAATTGACTTCGCAGGCTAAGTATCTTGTATTCCGCTCGGCTGTGAGTCTGTGTTCTCTTGAGGTTAATTTGTTAATCAAATCCTGCTTCCATATTCCCTAGTTTGTCGCTCTGCGTGGGTTTTCTTTTTGCCCCTTACACCTTTTCACTTTGTCTGCCCATAATTTATTACAACTCACTCTTGTATTTTTAAAAACAGTTTTGGATCTGCATTAATTTTTAAGTCCCCGAGGAGCATTATGTTCCCAAACATTTTGTTCTGCTCTTTCGTGCTCATATCACTTTGCGCAGTGCCAGACACCTCCTGGGATCCCAAGAAATGTTGTTTCTTTTTTAAAAGATGGGTGATTACTCTGGATGCTTATAAAATATCGTTCTCATTTGAGTTACACTCACTAATTATTTATCCCAAGTGGTGCAGGCCAAAATATTGGTTCAGAGAAAGATGGCAAAGCTTTGGAAAGGCCTTGCTAGTCTTCCTTCTCTGTAAAAGCAGAGATGAATATTGACTGCTCTTACAAGAATATTGAAAATAAATGATGAAAAGCAGTGGAATGACAAAGGGTTTTGTTGAAAACATGACAGGCCAGGGAGATTATGGAATCACTCTCACCAAGCAGGTCTGTGTGCATGGGGAGTTTACTCCAGGGCTCTGCTCTGCTCAGCCATCAGCTATAAAGAGTGGCAGCCACAGGATCCCTTACTGCTGGTGTCCTCAGCTGCAGACAGTGGGAACTCCTTTCCAAGTACCCAAGACTGGCTCTATTCACATTTCATCCTCTCTCAGCTTCTCATCGCTGCCTAGAATGCCTCCAATGCCTTCCTATAAAGCATATTTGAATTTCCTCTGTATTGCTCTAAGGCTGCTTAAAGACCCATGGATAGGACCATGGACAGGGGTTTGCCTACCAACCACTGACAGTTAGCAAGCCAGTTCTCCTGCCAGGCATCCCTAAGATGACAGTATTGGTGGTTCAGTGGTAGAATTCTCACTTCCCACTCAGGAGACCTGAGTTCAATTCCCAGCCAATGCATTGCTGTGCATGTTTACGGAGCTGGGGAGCTGGCTCGGTAGAATAAATGCTTGCCTGGCAGTTCAATCCCTGGTTCCGGGGGGAAAAAAACGAATTCCTAGGAGAGGGTCTTTAAAGTGAATAAATCTTCTTTGCTCAGGGGTCCCCTCTCCCTTCTCTTCCTTTGCAGTGGGACAGTTTCTTCCAGAAACACAAACTCCCTCCACCAGCTCCATGCTCTTAAGTCACATAAGGAATTCTGACTTTTGCAAATATGTGGCCCCTAAAATGTTTAAACATATCTTCATTATTAAATATTTCAAACAAGTAGAGAAATGTAGAAAATAGTTTAACAAACATCTATGTATGAGACATAAAATTTATGGTACCAGGAATCAAACTCAGGACCTTGCTCTTGCCAGGCAGGCAGGCAGGCACTTATGCCACTGAGCTATATCCCTAGTCCTCAACAAATTTTTGTCTTTGGGTTCTTTGCCATAGGGTTCATTTGTAAAACATCTTGCAGTACAGTTGAAGCTCCTTATCTAAAACCCATCCATTTTTCCATTTCCCTCTTTTTCCAAAAGTAACCATTACCTTGAAGTTATATAAATCATTCCCTTGCATGCTTTTGTACTATTTATTATGTGTTTATATTTATAAATATATAGCTTTCATATGTACTGGTAAAGTATAAAAGAATACTATATATCATGCTGCACATAACATTCTGCCATATTTTACTCACCATTATTTTTTAGATTTATCCATGTTGCAACACAAAAAATTAACTATTTCCTTATAGTTATAACAATATAGTTGCATATTGTTCCTTCTAATTATAACAGTGTACCTGTATATTGTTCACTCATTTGAATATACACAAATTATGTATCCATTCTCTTGCTTTAAAGATAGGTGGGTTATTTTTAGTTTGCTTTTGCTGTAAAAACAGCAAAGTGATTAACATTTAAATACCAGCCTCCTGTGCATACGTTTGACTTTTTCCTAGGCCAGAGCTTCTCACCCTTTTCACAGTTGGCCTGTTGGACTGGCCAAGTCCTTGCAGGCTGCTAAGCAGCAGCCCTTTCCCTGCCCGCCAGGTGAACAGCTGAACCCCAGTTCCTGCCCCCTGTGACACATAAAATGTCTTCAGACATGCGGATGTGGAGCACAGCACCTGGCAGCTTTGGATAGGATCACAATTGCAAATGTTTGCCAATTTCAAAGTAAGAAATGGTGGCTTTTTATGGTTTGATTTTGTTTTCCCTTTGTTTCTAGTGATCTGAAACATTCCTTTGTATTTCTGTTGGCTGTTGGGGTTCCTCCTCAGTGTGACTTGCCTATTGATATCCTTTGTTCATTTTCTTTTTAGTTGTCTGGTTTATTTTCATTGCTTTGCAATAAATAATAGAATAATTAGAATTTTTGAATAATACCTTGGTGGTTTTATATGTGGGAAAATATCCTGTCTTATCTAAGCTTATCTTTACACTTGGTTGATGAAGTCTTTTTATTTTACCTTTTTTTTTTCTTCTTTTTTTGTATTTTAAGGCAGGGCCTACAGGGTGTTCAGGGTCTCACTACTAGATGGAACTCGTAGTGATCTGCCTGTTTACAGCCTCCCAAGCACTGGGATTACAAGCATGTACCACCATGCCCAGTCTCAATTGCCATCTCAGCTTGCCCCGGGGGCAGGACCAGCATGGCAGGCCCGGGGATTAAACCACTAGCCCCTGTGCCTGTTTGCAGGTGCTTTAATCCACTGAGCTATTTGGCCAGGCCTGTCTTTTTATTTTGAAATAGTAAAATGCATCAGTTTTCTAGCTTCATATTTTTGTGCTTTGTTTAATAATTTCCTTCCACCCCAAGGATATAAGGTAATCCATTATGTTTTATTCTAGAAATATAAAAATTTCTTGTTCACCTTTATGTCTTTTAACTTAATCTTATTGTCATGTGAATATATGTAATATTTGAAATATATTATGTATATATAATTACTTTAGCATATGTGCATTGCATAGATCATCTTTTCATTCCTGCCCCCAATGTTCTTTTTGGTTTAAATTTTAGTATTTGGCAGAGACATCCCCTAACTTATGCTTCTTCAATATTGACTTGACTATCATAACTGATTATCTGATCAACAGATATTCTCTCTTTCTCCTTTCTAATTGAAGTGCAACTGCCTTTGCGTATCCATGGGTCCTATCTCATAGTATGCAGTCTAAGCCTGTCATAAGGGAAATTCCAAGCTATAGAGCTGGAATTAAGTGTAGGCATGTGCTGAATCTTTTGATGATGAGTACTAAGTAGAACTGTCTTGGAGAGGGTGGAAGGGAGTGGGTAACTTCTCCTCTCACTGAAAAAGTAAAAAGACTTAGAAAGTCTTGTCAACCATATTGAGAATGGTTAAAGGGAAAAGTGCAGAGGTACAAGGTCTGTGAGACATGATTGTGTAGTTGAAGTAACTGATATTAAAACCACCCGTGATCAGAAATAATAAACCTCTCATTATTCAAGCTACCTGAGGTCACATATTCTGCTACTTGCATGCAAATACATCCTGAACTACCACGAACTATCTGAGCCCTTATTTTCTACATGAATTTTACGGTCATTGTATCATTGTTCATTTTCTACACGAATTTTGTGATTGTGGTTTTATTGTTCTGGGTCCTCAGTTAGAGTGTGCTTTTCATGTTTGTTTTGTGTTATGGGGATTGAACCTGAGGGCTTTGAACTGATCTACATCCTAGCTTTTTAATTTTTTAATTTTGAAATAGGATCTTGATGATCTGCCCAGGCTGGCCAATTTGCAATCCTCCTGCCTCAACCTCTCGAGTAGCTGGGGTTACAAGTGCATGTTAACATGCCAAGTTCATGTTAGGGCTTTTAAAATTGAATTTACACTGAAAGAAAATGTTAACTTTGCAGAACTGACATCTTATGGCAGTGAATATTACAGTTAATGAATATGGTATATATCTCTATTTTTTCAAATCTTTAATGCTTTTCATAAAACTATTCTACATTTTCCTCATACACAAAAACTCTCATCTTATTGTATATTTATTCCTAGACACTGTATTTTTTATTACTAGTAGGCATAGTGTCTTTAGCTTGTTATTAAATGTTATACATGATAACATACTGAGATATAGGATTTCAGTGGAATATTATTTGTCAATCTTGTACCCATCAAGCTTGCTATGTCATCTTTCTAGTTCTAGTGCTATTTTGTAGAGACTTTTATTTCCTTAGTAGACATTTTTTTTAAAAAAATTAAACAGACAATTATATTATGCAAGTAAGGAGAGTTTTCCTTCTTTTTTCCTGCTGGGCTCGAGGAATAGATGAATAGCGTCCATAGGCTGCTACAGAAGCCTGCGGCTGCTTGGTCCTGTGTCCTTTCATGCACCTTTCTTTGTTGCCTCTCTGTTCCCTCAGGTGAGGCCCATCACCAGGCAGTGGGCAGCTGTTTAACAAGGCCATCCATTGTGCGGGGCGGGAGCTCTCCGTCTAGCCTGTAGCTCAGGTACTGACCCGCCATGTCACCTGCTCCCCTCACCCTCACAGGTCACTTTTAATCTCCTCTACCCCACAGAAGCTCTGTTGCAGCTCCCTCTGACTCCTTTCAGCCCTGGGCCCAACAGGACCCCGTCTTGTGAAATAGTAACACAAGCCTCATTAACTGCTTTGTGTTTCTGGTCCATAGAAAAGTTTGTAGACTGAGCCAAGTGTGCCTTTGAATTTTTCTCTCTTCCATTTCAGTAACTGCTATGATTTGGATAAGGTCTGCCTCCATGCTGAAACTTGATCCCCATTTTAAGGAATTAGAGGGCAGGAACTTAATTTGATTATTGTGTTTAGAGGTGGGGCCTTTGGGAGGTGAGTAGGATTAGAGAAGGTCAGCAAGTGGAGTCCCTTTCATTGAAAACTGGTGGCTTTATAAAGATCAGAGGGACACTGCCACACACGTGTACTATGTCTTTGGCCACATGATGTCCTGTGTCACTCTGGAACTCTGACAGGAAGAAGGTTATCATCTAATGCAAACTCTTGAACCTCAACAACTGTGAGCTAAGCAAACTTCTTTTGAAAATTATGTTCGTCTCAAGTATTTTGTTACAGTAATGCAATACAAATAGGATAATCATTGCTTTGTGTTTAGAGCTGAGTCAGTACCTCAGAGGTGTAGGTATAACAATGCTACTTTGATCAGAAATCATAATTCCAATGTGCTTACTTCATAAAGGGAGACAGAAGTGGCCTCTGCCAGTGCTGATATCCAACATAACAATCATGATCAAATGCAATGCCACTTAGGATTTGCGCAGTGTCCTTCAGGTCTTCGTGCTTTATAAACAATAGTTGTATCTGAATATGTCATCGGGTTACTGGGGAGTGGAGGTAAATATTATTTTACATAAGGCTTCTTACGTAATTGCAGTTTAGACAAAGTTAAGTTCCCTCCAGAGAGAAAGCTGCCCATTCACCTTATGCCTTGTACAAAATCATGCGCAATAGAAGTTTTTAAGCTGAGAAAATCGAACTTCAAGACCATTCCTGACCTTATTCAACAGGATGTCCCATGAACTCAGAGGGCTCTTATTTAATGTCCCTGGAATCTATCAGTACCATGACGTGAGCAAAAGAAAGGCAAGAGTAAGAGCAGCAAGAGTTGATTTTAAACAAATGTAGGGAAAGGAGTTGTCAATGGCAATGAATTTTGACTAAGATTTAGATATTTTTATACTAATTACCTTACATAAACTAACTTAGTATGTAAATATAGTCAAAATAGCATTCATTAAAATTGCAAAACTTATTTATTAAAATATGTAAAGCAGTCAGCTGCAACCATGGTGACTAAGAAGTGTAAAAATATTTTGTTCAGCAAATATTTATTGAGTTTGTACTATGTGCCGGCACCATACAGGAAGTAGGAGTGGAAAAATAGTAACACAAGCCTTTGTGCAGCTAAAAATGTAATTGATTGTGGGCAACTAGATAATATCATTATGAAGTGATAAGCTTCTGAAAAGTGTGTTAGTTTGAGAAGATATTGAACACTTGAGTTCACAGCAGTGTTATTCACAGTGGTCAAAGAGTAGAAGCAATAGTGAGGCTAAGCTCAACAGCTTAGGTTGTAGGGTAATAACAATAAGCTTCTCTTCTGGAGGGTTAACAACCTAAGTTTGCAGATCAAAATTAGAGAAAACGGAGGGCTGCAAGGAAAGCCAAAATTTTGGACATAGCCTTCCAAGGTCAATTAAGACTCAGGACATATGAGAACTTGTACTGTAAC
>NW_004524591.1:26249488-26252989 GCF_000260255.1 Octodon degus | reverse complement strand
TTTTTTTTTGGAAGTACCGGGGATTAGAACTCAGGCCCTTTCGCTTGCCAGCCAAGTGCTCATTCTACTGAGCCATCTTCCTGGCGGAAAGGACTAATTTGAACTAGTGAAGTATCAGTGCTCTAATATAAACCTACATAGTTGTGTTCCTTTATGGTAAAATGTCCACTTCCAGCAGCTGATAGTGAAGTATTCTGAAGAAGGCTGTGATTAAGACTGCTGGAATGCCAAGAGTTTTCTTTAAACTTTAGGCAAATGAGTGTTACTAAGTTATATGAATATACTCAGTTCATATTCACTAAGCAGCTATTATATGCTTGGCATTTTGCCAGGAAAATTTTGTCCTCAAGTTAACAATTCGGTCCAAATTGTAATTCATTTTGCCTAGTGACATATTATCTCATGTTTCATTCAGCACTTGTCTAAATGTACTCATTTATTCAAAAGACACTTAACAGTTAGAATGGATTACAGGCACACATTCAAAATGCCTGGGGTCCTGGGGTGAAAGTCATTTACTGTGTGGACCAACACTAATCAATCGCTTAATCAAGCAATCAATCAACCAATCTTTTGTTCTGGCTAGTAAGGCAAGTTCAAGGATTCTCAGCATGGACACTGTTGACCTTTTAGGCTGGATAATCTGTTGTTGGGCAGATAGCTCTTCTGTGTATTATAGATCCTTAGCATGGCTTCTGTGGTGCCCTACTTCCAGTTCTGATAATCAAGAATGTCTCTAGACATTATCAAAGGTCATGAAAAGAAGGAAGATATTGTCCTAATTGAGGGTCAAGGAGTTAACATGTAAATCATACATTTTTTTTCTTTTTGAAATCACCCCTTCTTTACTAGACTATAAAGACTTTGAGGAGAGATTCAGTCTGATTCATCATTCTACCACCCCTTCTCCATCAACTAAATTTAGTTTTTGGCACAGAAATGCTTCTTGATGAATGTTCAGAAAAGAAATAATCTATGGAGATCCTCTACTGTCATTAGCTCTGCACAAGGCACCTGGTAAACCCAGAAGACAACTGGGCCGAATTGTCTGAACAAATTTTTACGACTGGAATAATCATCTTCTGTAGATCTACTTTGGTATCAAATGCCTGCATCTGAATAAGGGTTTCCCGTGGTTGAAGCATGTCCCATGGAATGTTATTTGTTACGGATGCAATGGTAATCACTTTGGCCACCGCTGTCTGTAATGTAAGCTCCCAAGTGCTAGAAACATATTCTTAGTCAGGAGTGGGAGATATTTTGATTTCAGTAGCATTGCCTCTGTTTGCTGAAAAGAACTCTCAGAAGTGGTTTAATAATGTTAAATGTAAAGTTCAGATTTTTTCCTATCACACTAGAAGTAGAGAATCTAAGACTGTCCAGTGATCTAAATAATTCTTCTTTACTTAGATTCCTGGAAATTGCCAGGGGGCTTAAAAGGAGGAGGGGAAAAAAGAGTGAGGAAATTTTCCCTGTGGGCAATTGGGGAAAACAAAAATATTTTTGTGCTGTGGCGACTTCTCAGGAAAGGAGGGCTGGCCAGCAGCTTCATCTGCGCAAGGGGAATTTCCACATTTGGGAAAACATGGTCATAATTAATGACTTAGGAAAGCCAAGAAAATAGACCATGTTGGAAAAATGTGATATTCAGTGGCCAAGTCATTGTCAACCAGAAAGTGGGATTGTTTTAGAAAGACATTTCCTATGTAGATATTTGCCTATAGAGCCTTCTTTTTGTGGTTCTGTAAGTATCTTGCCCCTCTCTGGGGATTGACTTCTCAAAGCCAGCTCTACTTTGTCTCTCCCTACAGCACAGAGTGTTTGCTTTAGTTTTCTGGCCTACACTGTGGCCAACATCCTTTTGTTTTAAATATGATGTTTAGATCTTTCTGAGGGGCTACTAGTATCAGTTAGAGCAGAGATGATTATCCAGGGCCTTAGGGCAGGGTGGTAGGATGAACTTGCCTGATTCTAACACATCAACTGAGGACTGTATGTCTAGCCCCTTGAGCTAAGAACATTGACAAACTGTCCTCATTGAGACACGAGGAAACTGAGGGCTGGGGAATGTGAGTCACTTGCATAGGGCTGGGCAGACTTTTATCCCCTAACTTTTGTCTCTCTTCATCCTGAATGCAAAATCAGATCCCTAAATCAGAATGTTGTCACTGTGTCTATTTTCTTCCTTCTTTGACTGTTGTCTTCCTCTTCCTTACTAGATCTGCTCTTGAACTGTTCTTTTCAGAGTATTCCACAATTACTCCTCTTTCTCAAGACAAATCCAAGTTGGTAGGCCGCAAGCCACTCAAATCTTGGTTAACCGAAACACAATCATGTGCTTGGACCATTCTTGACCTGCAATTTTTGGCTTTCTTGCATTTCCATTATCAATTTTATTAAACCAAGTCTGATCCTCTTTGCCTCTGTTCTCCCATGATTTTCTCAAGATCCTAAATAGCTTGCTGATTATCAACATTCTCCGAAATGAAGGTCAAGAAACTCAGAAAAGGAATCATAGCTAAGAATGAACAAATTGCCGATATGTGACATGCAGACGCTACATCCAGATGCCCTCCATGTGGATGCTGTATCCAGTAGAGCATCAGAAGAACCCAACACATTATTTTCTGAATGTAACAAGCTGCAGGTTAAATCACATCCCCCAAAGCAATAATTACACATTCTAAACCCACGTGACACAGCTTCCAAAGTCTGCACTGTCTTCCCACTGCCATGGACCTGATAAACGCAACTAGGATTGAAGAGTGTAATTGTCCTGTCGAACCCCAATGAATATTATAATTCATATAAAAATTGTGGTATTTGAAAATAATTTAATATGTTTCTGTTGAACCTAAACCATGTCCTAGTTACCTCACTTGTTGTTGAGACCTGACACCCAAAGTTGCTTAGTGTGACGTCCCCTCGGATTCATTCCAATTATCACCGAAAGAAAGAAGAAAACCATACACCACGAATCAGTCACACACTCTAGATGCAGCCACCTCTGAAAAAGCCCCTCCTACAACTGCATGAAGCTTTGAGGGGACCTCCAGACACAAGCCATAACAGCACGATGATTACAGTCTATTAATACTTGGTTTTGAAGTGTTTCTTGGCCGTAGCCAGACACTGCTACCTTTATTTCAGGATATGACAAGTGAAGCAATGTATTCATTTCCTACTGCTATGGAACCTCAAGTCACCCCCAGTCTGGGGGATTAGAAAAACATCCTGCTGACTCTGTAGTTTCTGCAGTTCTCTAGATTCAACCTCCAGGTGGGCTTGGCTGTATTCTCCCCTTAGGGTTATAAGGTAAAAACTAGGGTATTAATTATCCTGGACTCTCAACTGAAAGCCACAGAGGTTTGTATATCCATGTGCTCCATCTTCACAGACAGCCTGGAATGCTTCTCACATTCACAATCTTGTCAGCTTCCTCTTCTGTGACCAGCTGAGGAAAACTATTTTTATTTTTTTTTAATTTTTTTTTAATTTTTA
>NW_004524591.1:26238613-26247155 GCF_000260255.1 Octodon degus | reverse complement strand
GAAGTATAAGAAATAAAGCCATGGTGTTATGTTGAGCTGTAGGGGACTCAGGTCAACAACTTCTGATATTGCCAGTCAAGTGGAAGACCCACTACTATTATAGACTAGTGGACTCTTTTAGAATATTTTGCTGAGTTAACACACCTATAATATTCCAATGACGGAAGTAAACAAAAAAGGGGATACAGATGAATGTCCATTTTATATCTGTGTATTCAAAATGGTTAGGATAGATATATAGTTACAATCTCTTAATTCAATGAATAGAGGGATTTGTTCTACTAGTGTTTGTAAATAGGCTATCATGTCTGCATCTTGTACAGCAAATAATCACTAGGAAGACAGTTTGCAATGTGTTAATTATTGAAACTGTCCTACCAATTTGATTTGAAACTGTCTCATTGCTATTTGTTTCTCAATAAAATTATGGGAAAAAAAGTAAAAGCAACCAGTGTATCCACTGAGAGATAAATGGAAGAGCAAGAAATAACAGAGATTAGATGTGATGTCATTCAGCTTTAAAGAGGAGCAAAATTCTGATACCTGTTACCACATAGACAAACCTTGAGGGATTCTGCTAAGTTCTATAGGCCAGTCACAAAAAGACAAATACTGCATGGTTCCATGTGTATGAAGTATCTAAAACCATTAAGTTCACAGAAACAGAATGCATGGCGATTGTCAGGGGTAGGGAGTAAGGGGTCGATGGGGCTTACTCAATGAGTATAGAGTTTTGGTTTTGCAAGGAAGAAAATTTCTGGGGATTGCTTGCACAACAGCATGAATATTCTTAACATTGATGAATTCTACACTTAGAAATGGTTAACATAATAAATTTTATGATACATTTCACCACATTTTGAAAGTTTAAAAAAAAAAAAAAAAAGAGTGTTAGCTCCATGAGGGCAGGGGCCTACTATGTTCATGCTTGAATTTTCAGCATCTACAGAAGGACTGGGATGCAGTAGGTGTTTGACTAATATTTTGCCTTCCTCTGGCTTCTCCTTGCCATCTGACATCCTACACACCAGGACGAAAGCCAAGTCGTTCTGGGAGCCACTTCAGCAAACAAAGGCACTTCTCTCTGTAGGGCACTAAAGGGAAGAATTTTAAATATTTGCGATTTGATATTTGTCATCATCACACCAACTAGTCTCTACTTCTTGATTATGCTTATCTGAGCTCTATTGGTATTTAATTTTCCTAAAGATAGATCCTGTTTCTACTTCCCAAAAGAGAATAAAATTGTGATGAACTTTGTGATATTACCAAGGGGAAAAAAAAAGTGGAAGGAAGTCTGCAAGATGAAATCATTATGAACCCTTAGTACAAATGGGCCCCAGGCCCTGGTGGCAGCCAGGCCTAGGAGGAAGGGGGAGGTAATTAGCATGTACTTACAGCTCTGTGCCTATCTTTGTTCCTTCCCTTCTCTGGTTCTGTCTGAGTCTCTTGTTTATTTTTGGCCAAGTTAAAAAAAAAAAAAAAAAAGAGAGAGAGAGAGAGAGAAAGTGTCTTTATACTTTGGCTTTTCTACTTTTTTCCTGGTTTGACTGGTTTCCTCTTGCCCTGCTGATCCTTCCTGCCATCCCTTCCCTTGCATTCTAGAACACTGGCAGGGTACAGAGTATCCAGAGAGGGAGGACAGGAATGTGCCTCATTCTGTGAGTTACAGGCTCGGGGCCTGAGGGATCCAAATGGAGGAATTTCTGTTTCTGGCCCAGGCTCTGAACAGAGCTCCTTGTTACTAGCACTGGCTCCACTGTGGTCACGGGAATACATGCCTGATTTTACAAACTGTCTTCCACGGGCTGCAACACCCTCTGCTGAGGGGTGGTCAACAATGTGTACATCCCTTGAAACTTCTGTGTGGCTCTTGGCACAAGCACCAGAGGTCATGTGTCTGCAGGCGCCCATCCCACAGATGATATCAGAATCTGACTTTCTCTTGAGGGGTCAGGGAATAAGGAAGTTACTTATTTCATGGCTGCCAGGAATCAGAGAGCAGGCAAGCCAAAGAGGAAGGTACCAGGATCCAGATATAGTGCTCAAAGTCATACCCCAATGGCTCACTCCTTCAACTATACCTGCTTCCTACTAGCTCATCAGCCATGAGTTTATTGCTGGATTAATAATAATCCATTGACAAGGTTATCCTCATTATCTGATCAGCTCCTAAAAGACCATCAGGTGTTCTTTGGGGAACACGTTAATCCATACCATAGCAGAAGAAATTACTACTCATCCAGACTAAGAAATAAATCCTAGCCAAGTATAGTGGTACATGCCTATAATCTCAGCTATCTAGGAGGCTAAGCCAGATAGTTCACAAACTCAAGGCCAACCTGAATTTAGCAAGACTCTGTCTCAAAAAGATTAAAAGACAGCCGCAAGATAGCAGACTAAGCACCTGCTTTGGCAAGTGCAGGGACCAGGACCAGGGTTTGATCACTGGTCTCGCACACTGCGCCAGCCCCACCCTCTGGGCACGTTGAGCCAGCTTATGAGTCTGGGTATGGTGGCACACACCTGTAATCCCAGTGCTGGGGAAGCTAAAAACAGGAGGATCACCACGAGTCTGATCTGCGTAGTGAGACCCTGTACCAAATACACAAATGGAAAAAAAAAAAAGGTTAAAAAAGCTGAGAATGTATATAGCTCAGTATTGTAGTAAGCTTTCCTAGCATGTATAAGGCCCTAAGTTCAATCTCCAGGATACACACACACTCACAGAGAGAGAGAGAGAGAGAGAGAGAGAGAGAGAGAGAGAGAGAGAGCCTTCCAAAGCACATTTACTTGTATGAAGTACCCATCTCCCACATAAACAGGACTAACTTGGGATCTGTGACAATCACAGTGAGTTTGCAAGGAGCCATCCAGGCCCTTGGGAACAGGGTCATGAATTTTTTAGATGGCTGGCTGGAGTCCGGAGAGTGGTTCGGAGCTGTAGGACAGAACTTCCAGTGAGTGTAGCAAACTGGTCTGGAGAGATGCCCATGACCTTGGCCTTCTTACTCTGAAAGAACACAGTCAGGACCATGAAAATCTCAGGCCACTTTTCTGGTCTTCTGACCTTCCTTAGGCTGCTTTGGCTGTGTCCCAGATGGTTTTCCCTGGGAAGAAGTAAATGAGCAGAAAAGAAGGTTTTTCAGAAAGTTAGGTTGACCTGGGGTTTCTGTTGCCTATACCAACTCTGATTTGTGTCATAACCTCATTGCTATACACAGAGATTTTTCTCTGGCTCTTCCATGCCTCCTGCCAGCTTCTTGCTTGTAATTCATAAGGCCTCTGCCCATTTTCCATCTCCTAAATGCTTTTCCTAGATCTTCCCACAGGGCCCTGATGCTAAGCTGGCTGGAACTAGTGGAAAGTGAATTCCTGCTAAGAAATTGGCTGATAACTCTGGAGTTATGTTCTCCCTACATGCTGCATTTGCATCTTAATAGGAACATCAAAACCAAAAAATTTAAAAGCTCAAAGGGTTGAATATCGAGGAGTAGAATGTCAGGTACCTTGACCGGAGGAAATTGTCTCAGTATTTTGAGCTGAAGAATCAAAATGCCACAGACTAGGGAGCTTCCTATCAACACAAATTTGTCTCATAGTCATGGAGCTAAAGTCCAAGATCAAGACACTGGAAAATTTGGTGGCTGGTAAGGACCTATTTTTTGTTCGTAGATAGCCATCACCTCACATGGCAGAAGGGGCCAGATATCCCATTGGTAGGGCCCTGCTCTAATGATCTGATCACTTCTCAAAAGGTCCTACCACCGGGCTGGGGAGACAGCTTGGCAATCTAAGCACCTGCCTGGCAAGCACAAAGTCCCAAGTTCAAGCCCCAGTACCACATGCTGTGCTGGACCCAGAACTCCAGGCACACCAAGCAGGCTATTGAAACCAGGTGTGGTGGCGCACACCTGTAATCCCAGTGCTGCAGAGGCCGAGACAGGAGGATCATTACAGTCTGAACTGCACGGTGAGACCCTGCATTCAATAAATGCATAAATAAGATTTAAAAAGATAAAGAGGGCCTACCACCAATTCTATCACCTTGGTGATTAGATTTTCAGTATAAATTTCAGGGGGACTCAGTCTTTCCATGTCCAATAGACCTCTCTTCACATGTGTATACATGTCTAAATGGGCCCTGATGTCAATTCTAGGCCACATGTCCTCATGTCCAGGATGGACATTTACATTACAGCAAGAGCTGGCATTTTGTGCGCTTGCCCATAGGATTCATCCAGCCCTAGGCCTTACTTAGATGAGGGCCTGCTAAGAAGTTCACCTTACACAACTGGAGTAGGCGCTTTGTCACCTGAGATATTTGCTCTGACATCACCACGTTTCTCATCAAGGCTCTGAGATAGATCTTTGCCAAGAAAACCTGCTTGGCCTTCAGGGAAGAGAACCTGTGTCCCTTCTACGAAGCCTGGCATGCCTGCTCTAGGTGGGTCCCTCTCAGCAGCTTATCCTCTGGATTAATGCACTTTGGACCCAATAGGAGAAAGAAAAGAAGGTGTAAACAGCAGAGCTGGAGCAGTTGATAGTTGCAGGTGGGACTCTTGAACTGGTGGGATGATGACAGCCATTGGAGGCTACTGGCTTCCCTGGCCTGGCCTCTCCCCCACCTCCTGCTGCCCCCACTGCCCTCCTGACACTGCGTCTGCAGACCAACTGCTGAGATGACAGCTTTTGCTTCCCAAACCTTCTCTGTTGCTCTCTTGACTCCTTTCTCAAACTATTCTCCTCTTTTTCTTCTCTCGGTGTCAGAATGCTGGCATCTGCCTAGTGACCTGTGCCAAGGGTTTATAATCGTCTCTGGTTAAACTTTAAATAGATGGGTTTCAGCCCAAGACAAAAATGTAAACAGGTCCTTTCTGCAGTCTTTCAGAACCACGCCACCAGCATTTCTGATTTTCTGCTAGAAAATTCATTCTGTTCCTCTCTGGAGAAGAGACTGAGACAGCCACCTCCACCGCTGCCACCTCTTGGCTTTCAGGGCCTTGAGTGCCTCTCCGGAACCACTGAGAGGCTTTTAGATGACCTGCACTTTTCCTTTTAACTCAATTAATCCATCAGGATCCAGTTCCTCTTCCAGCAAGTGTATGAGGTGAGGGAAGCGAGGGGGGAGGCGGGGGCGGGGGGAGCAGTCTCTGTGGGCCAGGAAGGGAGTGAAAGGGATCCATCCTCATTTCCCTGCCAGAATTTTCTCTGGGGGCTGGAAGGCACTGGATTTGTTGCCTGAGGCTTTTTGGTGACTGAGATGGTCTTGGGAGTCCTGAGAAGAGGGCTATTCTTGGCTGACATCAAGGGAAGGGAACAGGCTGGGTCTGGCACAGGGATTTGGGCATGGAACCTCTCTGTTCCTGCCTTTCCTCTGTAGTCGACAGGCCTTTTGGGTCTTGGATTTTTGTGGGGGTTTTTTTTGTGTTTTTTTTTTTTTTAAGTCTTCATTAAGAATATTGATGTTGGGGGCCTGCCCCTTAGCTCAGTTCTTTAAGTGGCTGCTTCAACAAAGCAGTCAGGCTCAGGTTGCTGTGGTTCAATCCCCAGAACTCAAGCCAGGCAAACCTGCCCTGAAGGCATTCTGAGCCAGCCAAAAAAAAAATATATATATATATATTGATCTTGATATTTTTCTGCTTTCTATACTTTGAGTACTTACGATCTGGTTTAAGAATGGGTTTGGAAGTGCTTCAGGATGTTTTAGTTAAGAATTTGATTAGACAGCTGCCTTCTCCTCAACCATGTCCCATTTCAAGTTTGGACTCTTACTCAAGACCTCCTCGTGTCCCCACCGTACACCGAGCTCTTGTTCCCTGCTCCTGGAAGCAGCTGCTTTACTCTGCAGTGTACCGTGCCTGGGGCCCCTCCCCGCCTGGCTCAGCGTCTTCTCTGAGCCACCTGCGGTGTTCTCTGAGCCTCTCCTGCCCTCCCTGGACAGCCAGCCCCGCCCACTCCTCCAGTCTGTTCTCAGGCCTAGCTCTCTTCCCGGGAATCTGTTTTCACAGTTTGATACTTGGCCAGTGTTTTTGTGTCAGTTTCTTGCACAAGGCACTTACTTTGCTTCTTGAGCATAGGATGAATTTTTTCTGTCCCTCTATACAGCCCACGCTCATGTGTAACCCACTGACAGTGTTCAATAAATATTTAATCTTTATTTTTCAATCTCAGAAGATGTCAGTACTTTAATAGGGGCTCTTGAGAGGAACCAAGAGGGGTGTAAAATGAATTTGGGTTCAGATCTATGCACTGAAATCTTGGGAATGGCCTGTAGGCCCACCTACAAATGAATGGGTAAAGAAAATGTGATATATAGATATAGATATAGATATATAATTTTTTTCTTTGTAGGAAAATGAATGTACCTTGACACTAAAATGCAAAGTGACATGAATCAGACACAGAAGTTTAAATATTACATGGTTTCTCTTACATGAGAAATCCAAAATTTAAATAATTTAAAAAGCGAAATAAAAGAGCAATAATAAGAAACAGGGGGTTTGACGATGTGAAGGTGGGAAGGGGATCTAGGTATGATGGGAGAAGTAAAAATGATAGAAATGAAAAAATAACAAATTCTAAGCTCTCCTGAGTGTTAGCATTAAGGATTTCTCAATTCTCAGCCTTTGTAGGACTTGCTTTCTTCATATGTAAAGCAAAGACAGTAAGGTCTCTCCTGAGTCTCTGATTGAATTAAAATGAGTTCTTACAAGTGTTAAAGCATTTGAGATGCTGAAACATTTTTATTCTGGAACGTGAAATGTGAATCTTACCAATCAGTTTAAAAGTTATGCGCCACATCTCCCACTACTGACACAACCTTCTTTGATATAGCTGTTTCTTCTCATTTGCACTTACAAATTTTTGGAAGGCTTGTCTTGGGTAAGGTTGGAAGACTCATTTCTTAGTCATTAGAGGAATGTCTTGGTAGTGGCAGTGAATATAAAGTAGCCACTCTTTTATTTTGTTTGCTTTTTGGCTGAGTTACATTTATGTTCAGTCGGCCCATGGCATGAGATTGACTCTTCACTGCCAGTCTTAACTTTAAAAAGAGAAAGAAATACCAATAAAGATGTCGCCCTTCTCTTTCCTCCACCACCAAGAGTCATGTGCTGTTCTTTCCATGGGAATGAAGTGGATTGCATTCCTCCGTTCAACATCTGGGTGACAGGTAGTAAGATAAAAGATGAATTGGCCCAGTTCCACACTTTTAAAAGTTATCAAGCATCTGACTAAACCAGGACTGTAGTGGTGAAAAGGAAGAGCTTTAGAGAGATGATGGCTAGCGCTGACTCTTGGAATGTCAGTGTGTGGCTTTCAACAGATTGTCTGGACGAAGCTCTTCGGGTAAAGGAATGCCAACTCTTAGCCCCACACGCACCTGGAAGCATTTGGCTCTTCCACCTTTTACCTGTTCACCCAATTTCTCCCTGATCCAAGGACCAAAGTATTTCCTTGGAAGCAGCCTTGTGAGTACTGGATCAGACCAGGGAGCTGACGCTTGAAACTGCTGCTGCTTTTGTTACCAGGGACAGGAAACAGCTGGAGAGGCTGGAGCTCCCTGGGGGAGAATGGAAGAGTCAAGGCTGTGCCCTGATGCCTGCTTCTGCATGTGCCTGTGTGTGCATGTGCGTGTGCATGCGTGCATGTGCGTGCATGCGTGTGTTTGGTTGGATGGCAGCTAGATGTTTATATGTAGGTGTTGCCACAGAAAACAGAAGTGAAGATTCAGAAAACAAAGTGGCAGCTCAGAACTTCAAAGGCTGCTGAAATGCTGCTCAAAGAAGTATTGACCAAAACAAAAACAGAGCAGGAAGTTGCATCAGAAGAGGAAGAACATCAGGGTCATGCTGAAGAGTCACACATGTTGCAAAATAAATAAAAATAAAATTCATGATTCTCATTTTACCTAAGTAAATGCTGTTACAATTTTTTCCCCTTTACAGTGCAATAAAATCACCGAAATAGTATTTGGTGCATTCAGTAATTATGAAGAACACAGACCACACAAACACCAAATTGAAATAATTTTTAATATTATTTTATACATCATATTTTATTTGGACTAGCATTTACATATAACTTTGTACTTCCTTATGACTCTACTTCTCTACTTCCTTCCTTTTTTCCAACTCTTAAAAATATTAAAACAAGTTATGAAATTGGCTTATTGAGGGCCAGTGAGATAGCTCCATGGGCTAAAGCACCCTCTTAGGCAAGCTTAGGCAAGTGTGCAGGAACCGCAGTTCCATCTCTGGCATCACATGTCACTCCAGCCCTGTCCCCAGAGTGGGCTGAGCCAGCCAGCCACACACACACACACACACACACACACACACACACACACACACAAGAAACTGACTTACTGAAGAACACTTAAAAGGAATACCTACGTAGTATTAACACAAATGGAAAAATATAGATGTTAATAGTAATGATTGAAGATTTCAGTGCAAAAAATATAGACACCATGAATGTCATTACATTTTTCCACTTCAGTTCAAGTTGAAATGTTAACCCCCCAAAAAATACAAGGATA
>NW_004524591.1:26223724-26231196 GCF_000260255.1 Octodon degus | reverse complement strand
AGAGAGAGAGAGAGAGAGAGAGAGAGAGAGAGAGCGAGAGAGAGAGAGAGAGCATATGTCCTGAACATACACAGACCTTTTCCTTGTCATTATTTCCTAAACAGTATAGTACTTACACTGTCCAGGGATTACAAGTAACATAGCAGTGCCTGAAAATCTACAGAAGGAGGTACATAGGATAAATACAAACACTATGCCATTTTGTGGAAGGGATTTGAGCATCCTCAGGTTTTAGTGTCCCAGAGGGCTCCTGGAACCAAGCTCCTGCCAATGCCAAGGAATGGCAGCACTTGCTGAGGGTCTGAAGCCTTGATCCAGAGTACTTCTCCAGACTCCCTGGTCCAGCTTGTGTGCCAGGGAACTTAACCTCTCCAATGCAGGTCCCAAATGACGGGAGCTTTTTAGGTAGTGTACAAACTAAGAGATGCCAAGTTCGGGTTCACTTTGTCAATCTGGGGCCCTTTCCTTCAGGAAGTGGCAGGCCATTCTTAAATTTTGCTCTTTTGTCCTGAACAGCTTAACATCTCTTCCCTGGTAATCTAAAGAACTTTGTTCTTTGCCCAAAATACCTCTCTTTCCCAAAACAATTTCTCCTCCACCAAGAGATGCTGTCATGTCACGCTGCACTGCCCTTGAACCAGACAACTTTTTCGGCTTGTCTTTATCTGTCTAAATAAAGCTAACCTACATTTGCTGTCTAATTCATTTGGATGCTTGCTGATGCTATTTAAAGCATCCCTTAAGGCTTGTGGAAAACAAGATGCATTATCTCTACCCGGGAACCTTTAGGTTTGCTGGTCATTTAAGGAATTCAGGAACGTTTTCAGTCTTCACTGGTTCAGACGTGAGGGACAAAAACTCTGGACTTTTAAATTTCAGATACTTTTCTTGACTTACACATGGCTGGGATCTGCTGAAAGAAAAAGGTAGTTGGAAATCTGTGTGTGTGTGTGTGTGTGTCTGTCTGTCTGTCATTCTGTCATTCTGTCTCTGCCTCTAATAGTCTCCTTGTTCAGAATCTGTAAAATCTGACTTTTGTAAAGATTAATTCCTCAACACAATATATTTTTTGTTCTGGCCTTTGATGATTGGTTAATCCACTGTGAGTTTATTTGCCCCTCTCAGGGAACAAATGCAACAGGAGTAGCTCTCTGCACAGAACTGTAATCCCAGCTACTTGGGAGATTGAACCAATTTTAAGTTTGAAGCCAGCCTGGGTAATTTAGAGGGAATCTATCTCCAATCAAAGGGGGCTGGGGATGTAACTCAGTGGTAGGCTTCGGTAGGGGTCCTTCCTCAGTAACACACACATGCCTGTGCACACTCACATGCATGCATACACATCAAAAGCAGGTGTCACCTTATTTTTATCAATTTATTATTTTTTAATGTATTTGGTACAGGGTCTCACTATGCAGCTCAGACTCATAGTAATCCTCCGGTTTTCAGCCTCCCCAGTACTGGGATTACAGGTATACATCACCACGCCCAGTCTCTGTTGCTGGCTCAACGTGTCCTGGGTTGGGGCGGGCGTGGCATGTGGTACCAGGGAATCAAACCCAGGTCCCTGCACTTGCTAAGCAGGCGCTTAGTCTGCTGAGCTATCTCGCCAGTCCTGCAGCTGTTAACCTTAATGAAAAGATTTTTGGTGAGTTTTGGACTTGTTTCTACTTTTCCCTTTCCCTTTTCAGTCTCCATGTATCATTTCATCTGAGCATCCTGGTACTTATGCATTCCAGAAAAAGGAAAGGAAATTCTACAGGGAAAGAAGCAGAGTATTGGGGTTATAACTAGGACTCTGTTATCAATTTATAAATGATGGGGAATCAAAGAGCTTTCAGACTCATTGTGTTTTCAAATCTGGTATTTCTGTGAGTCTGTTGGCTTTGCCTAGTCAGAAGGGGGGACAATGGGGTTGTTTTAACCGTTAGTACCTTGCTACTACCTTAAACACAAGCTTATTATCAGCATCTATTTGTTCAGCCAGGATTCTCTGACGTCCATTGCAGTGAGTGAGTCAGAAGCCACAAGCTAACAGGTCTATTCCTTCCCACCGTCACCTAGGAAACCATCGCATCATCCACAGGAAATGCAGGCCCCGGTGGGGAGTGTGCCCAGATCGGGTTATAAAGCTGGCAATGAGTTTTTCAGAGGAGGTCAAATAATAATGTGTAGAATCTTGGCCTGAGGTGGGAGGTGGAGTCAACCTCTCAGGCACAGGTGCAAGTCAGCCGGGCAGAAATGACAAGAGAAATTAACTAGCTAAAAGCACGGAAGATAATTTGCTTTATAAGAAATTGACCAATGGCAAGAGATATGTAGACATGATTTGATTCCCCTAGCAAACAGCATTCATTTGGCCAAGGGCTGAGAGTATTTTGGGGAAGTACAGATGTACAGTGTGTGAAACGAGATGAAGCAATTGACAGCACCTCACACCAGGCTTTCTGCTGAGTGAAGCACATGTCCACTGTTTCATGGTCACTGTCCTTGAGTAACATAAGAGCTGGGCAGTATCTTTAGAGAAAACCACATACTGATTTCTCTTGTGCTCTCACTGTTTTGTTGTCTGCTGGTGGTGTGCATGGTTTTCTTTTTCCTGGACTGCTACAGTTCACTATAGTCCAGTCCAGCACTGGCCTGGTTGTATGTGTCCAGTGTATCACAAGGAATCTAGGTATCTATGGTTGTAAGTTTAGTACAGCTGAGGAAAATTACCCGAATCGTTTCATGTTATTTGACAGCTTGATATTTCCGGGCAGAACGACACTCCCATTGCTGCTGCAAATGAGAGATTTTACGTCAGAGTACTTGAGGTCTCCCAGAACTTCCTGCTGTAGGCTCAAAGAACATTTGAATGGAGAAAAAAAAAACTCTCTGTGCTGTAATCATTTGGTCTAAACACCACATTTTTCGCACAAGAAATGAGTTGCACAGAAGAGGTGATTTGTCTGAGATCAGTCAGAAAAAGGGAGAAGAGATAGAGTATGAAGTTTGATCACAAATCAGGGTGAGTCCATAGGTGACATGGCTGCCTCAAAGATTTAAAACTGGGAAGAAATCCTGTGCAAATAAGGAGGGGAAGAAGGGTTGAAGGGACTGGAAAGGGATGGTGGAAAAAGAAGAATCAAGATATATTATGTACAGTACAAACTCCCTATGACGAATGTGATCATTATGTATAATAAAAGTGTACCAATAAAATTAATTTTTAAAGAAAGATAAAAAAGAATTATTTTCATAGAAAAAATAGTGAATTACTTCATCTGTGGAGTTGTTTCAATATTTATCTATTCATCCCCAAAACATTTACTGAATACGTTCTGTACACCAATGGTATTAGGCACTAAAGATAAAAGATCACTAATATAGTTACTGCCTTTAAGGGGAATGAAAGCCAAGGGGAGTTTTGCCTCTATGTAGAAATGCTGTCTTAGGGCATTTTGTGTTGCTGTAACAAAATACCCAAAGCCAGATGATTTGTAAAGGAAAGAAGTTTATTTAGGTCAAGGTTCTGAAGGTCTAAGTGCATGGTGCCAGCCTCTTGTG
The DNA here is from genome assembly GCF_000260255.1 of Octodon degus. Taxonomy (NCBI): domain Eukaryota; kingdom Metazoa; phylum Chordata; class Mammalia; order Rodentia; family Octodontidae; genus Octodon; species Octodon degus. The sequence continues at coordinate 26,227,647 of NW_004524591.1, read as the reverse complement.
GGCGCTGGCAAAGGCCTTCTAGCTACATCGCATCACAGGCAGGGTCATGGTGGAGATGAAAAGGTCACACTGCTGGCCAGGAAGCAAGAAAACGAGCAGAGACAGTCAAATTCATGTTTTTTAAAAACTCCTCTTGAAAGCAAACCCATTCCATAATGCTGGAGTCAATCCCTTCCGAAAGTGGCGCCCTCGTCCCTAAGGACCTTCCACACAGCCTCGCTTCTGGAACGCTGTGCCACGTCAGTGCTACCACCCTGGGGACCAAGTTCCAGCACATGAGCCTCTGAGAATGACAGTCATGTCCAAAGTATAGAAGATACGATCATAAATAATTTAGAATGCTGGGGCTGGAAAGATGGCTCAGTAGAATAAGCGCTTGCCTGGCAAGCACAAAGGCCTGAGTTCAATCCCTGGTTCAGCCAAAAAAAAAAAAAAAAAAGAAAAGAAAATTGTAGAATGCTGTAAAGAAGATTCATGCACTGCACAGTTGACTGAGAGGCACTATGACATTGCTGTCTGTGCCAATGAAGGCGACATTGGCTGCTGTGACAGTCAAGCCTTAACATGGCTCGGACATCACAAAGAAATGTACTTCTCCTTCATATAACATCTGAGGTGGGTACTTCTGACAGTGAGCGGCTCTTGTTCAAGAGGTGACTCAAGGGCATAAGTCTTTCCATCTGTGATTCTTCCATCTTTAACATACATCTTCTAAGTTCATGCCAGGCATCCTCATCCTGCTGAAAGATGGGAGAGAACATGGAGGCTTAGGGTGAGGGTTATGGGCTGGACCCAGAAATCACTCTGCTCACATTTTGTGCACTGGAATTTGGTCACATGTTCATATGCAACCAATGGGAGAATTAAATATTCACTCTAGGTCTAGGAACGCAGTTCAGTGGTAGAGCACTTGCACGATGTTCTCTGGGTTTGATTGTTGACACTGAAAAAGGAAAAAAAATAGCTTAACTGTGTTCTTAAGAAAAAAAACGAACAGGTTTCAATGCTTGACTAGCAAATCTTTCATCACATTATCCAAGTCTGAGATTCTACGTTTATGTTGGTATTATAAAGACTTTTAAAGGAGGGTTGGGACATGTTGCTCTATTTATTTATTTATAAGTTTTAAAATTTAATTTGTTTTTTTAGTTGACTAATAAAAATCATGTGCATTTATGTACAACATATTTTGATATAAATGTACACATTGTGGAATGGTTAGAGGAGGCTAATTAACATGTATATATTATCTCACTTGATTATCATTTTGTTGCAGTGAGACAAGAATTGTTCAATGCCAGTGTTATTATGTGGCATGTTTACTTCAAGAATCTTCTTGTTGAAGGTCTCCTATTCAAGATATATTGTTTTGTGTAGTGCTAAGAATCAGACCCAGGGCCCTGCACATACTAGGCGAATGTTCTACTGAGACATATCCTCAGTTCTCAACATATTAAGATAAAGAAGCAAGATAAAGAACAAAACAGAGTGTGCTACTTTGGGCATGAAAAAGGAAATTATAAGGTGCATATGTATTTGTTTGCAAGTATGATGAAATACTGGAAAGATACATAAGAAAACATAGTAACTGGATTGAGGGCAGTGGGATGAAGCATTAGTGGGGATGAGAATTCATGTATTCATTTAAATATTGTTTTAAATTTACTTATAACACATATAACTAAAATTTTTTATTCTATTGCAGAAAGGTTTTTCACTCACATCACTGATTCTCTTTTTGTTTTCAAATGAAGGAAAGCCAAGGATAAAACTACTTGGAAAAATGAACAGGGCACAATGTAATGAACGTGAGATAAAAATAATGATAAATATTGTACCTTGTATTACAGTGTGTCCATACTGGATCAATTAGAATTTTCAAAAGAAAGAAAAAGAATATTAATGCAACAGCTTGCTTTTATGTGGAATCATCTAAAAGTTGAAGAATGCTTTTATTTCCAACCTCTTTGCTTATTTCCATTGACATTCCTGGGCTAGTCAGCTTTCTGTCACTATGACAAAGCACCTGAGATAAGCTTATACAGAGAAAGGGTTTCTTTTGCTCACAGTTTTGGAGGTCTCAGACTATGACTAGTTGGCCCTATGTCTTTGGACCTGTGGCAAGGTTGTATATCATGGTGAGAGCATGCAATTCTGCTCACTGAAGGCCCAGAATTCCCACCATTCTCTTCAAGGCAAGCTTCCAGTGACCCGAGGACTTCCCACAAGGTCTCACCTCTTACAGGTTCCAGTGCCCCCCAATAGTGCCACCCTGGGGATACATAGATCTTTGTATTCAGTGTCCAATCTATAGGAATTCCTAATGACTATTTTGTTCAGATTACTATCTTGTTTTATAAGGTTCTTAAGAGCCAGGAGTAGGAGTTTAATTCCCTACAAATTCAACTAGAATCACCTTTTTATATCTTGGTGGTACCATTGGAAGTATGTGATAAAAATCCTTTATGTTCGAAAGCAATGATGGCAAACCTTTTGGAGCTCTCAGTGATGCGGACGGCTCCCCGCAGCATGCGTGCCATAGGCTCACTACCACTGTGCTAAGGCAACTTCACAAGTACTTTCTCATTTAGTTTTTCTATTAGCAATGTAAATTAATTGAGACTAGTGTCATCTCAACTTTATCAATGAAAAAACAATTGGTGGCCCCTATAAATAAAATATGAAGGCTAATAAAATAACAACAAAACTGAGACTATAAGTCCCACTACTACTACACATCACTGATTAAAAGGGAAATATACCAATAGAAAAATTGGCAAAGGATATAAGTGAAAACTCATAATCTTTTCTTTTTTTTGTGGGTTCATTTGTTATTCTTTTTTTCATTTGTTTTTTTTCCAAAGTTTTATTGATAAACAGCAATGAGACAGTTTCAAATCAAATCGGAAGTATAGTTTCAACAAATAACACACTGCATATATTCTTCTAAAATGTTATTTTTTTTTTTTGGTGGAACCAGGGATTGAACTCAGGCCCTTGTGCTTGCCAGGGAGGCGCTTATTCCACTGAGCCATCTCCCCGGCCCAAGATCTTTTCATAGCAACAACATATTGAAAAATATTTTTGATCCTCAAAGTGAAGAAAAACAGTATGTAATATTGATAAATGTACTTGGAAATAGAAGCACTGATATTTTAATACCATTGAGAAATTAGTTAGCAAAGCCTTGTCAAAGGTAATTTAAAAACATATCAAAACATTAAACATGTTCTCACACTATAACCTGTTACCTCACTTTACTTTTCTGTCCTAACGAAACATCAGAGAAGTATAACAATTTATAGTAAATGGCAATATTTGCATTTTTATGAGGACAGCAAAAAATAAATCAGATGAAAACAGCATACCAAGCTGCCATTTAAAAAATCATGCCAGTGATCCTCTACATAAAAGACCCCCAAACTCCACTAAAAACTGCTAGATTTAAAAGGAAACTTAATAGCATAGCTGGATGCAAAGTCAACACTCAAAAATCAATAGCCTTTTTATACAGGAATAACAGACTTACTGAGAGAGAATTAAGGAAACAACACCTCTCACAATAGCATCAAAAATAATGAAATACATAGGAATCAATCCAACGAAGGATGTAAAAGAACTCTATGTTGAAAACTACAGTACTCGGATAAAGAGGATTGAAGCAGATATCAGAAAATGAAAAGATACCTCTTTGGCTCTTGGGTAGAAAGAAACAATATAGTGAAAATGGCCATACTTCCAAAACTGCTGTACAGATATAATGTAGTTCCACAAAAGTCCAATAGCACATCTCACAGAATTAAAGAAAATAATCCTAAGGAAGAGATATGCAATAGCAAAGGCAATTCTGGGCAACAAAGTCAAGGCAAGAGGCATCACAACTTCTGACTTGAAATTATATTCTAAAGCCATGGTGATAAAAA
>NW_004524591.1:26221442-26223624 GCF_000260255.1 Octodon degus | reverse complement strand
TTTTTTTCAGAACCGGGGATTGAACTCAGATCCTTGCGTTTGCCAGTCAAGCGCTTATCCTACTGAGCCATCTTCCCGGCCCCTATATTCTTATAAGTACATACATCAAAAATTATACCATGTTATGCCTAAGATGTTTGAACCATGTTATGCCTAACATGTTTGATATTCAGACAGATAGTGAGGTTAAGCTCAACTGCCTATGTTGTAGGGTAATAATAATAAGTTTCTCTTTTGGAGGGTTAACAACCTAAGTTTGCAGACAAAAAATTAGAGAAAAAAAAGGGCTGCAAGGACAGCCAACATTTTGGCCTTAGCCTTTCAAGGATAGTGAAGACTGAGGACATAGGAGATCCTATACTGTAATACCACCTAACTCAGTTGTGTCCCAAATTTTCTAATCAAAGAGATTATGGGGCCACAGAGGAAAGTGATCGATGACGTACAGTGTGCCTAAGGAGAGTCATATGGAGAGAAAACATTCTCTCAGGCTTTCACAGACAGCAATTTGGTCAAGCAATGGCCGTGACTCATCTACATGGCTGACACTCACAAAGGATCTACAAACGGTAGTACAGGATTTCAGGATAAATCCTGAGGGATTTGACTGACCTTATCAGATATAAAAGCTACATTTCTTGTTATATAGGTCTTGCTTTATCTTTGTCTTAATTATCCAGCAGAAAAGTATTAAAACATGGTATAAAATGTAAAGCCATTTTAATATGCTGAGCTGTGAAAGACTCAAGTCAACAACTTCTGACATTGCCAGTCTTATGGAAAACCCACTACTATTATGAACTACTGGTCTATATTGGAATATTTTGCTGAATTCATGCACCTAGAATATTTAAATGGCAATGGAATACCCTTCTCTGACAAAACTAAACAAAGAAAGGGGATACAAATGAATGACCATTCTGTATCTGTATATTCAAAATAGTTAGGATAGATATATAGCTACATTCTCTTAATTCAATGAATAGAAAGATTTGTTCTAATAGTGTTTGTGAACAGGATCTCATGTCTGCATCTTGTACTATGAATAACCACTAAGACAACAATATGCAATGTATTAAATATTGAAACTGTCCTACTAATCGGTTTTGAAACTGTGTCATTGCTATTTGTTTCTCAATAAAATTATTTTAAAAATTTATAGAACTGGATTTAGTAGGGAGGTTTTATAAAAATTTGATATACTAGAATGAACTTGGCATCTGGGTCTTACATAAGTCTTTTGAATCTATTGCTTTATAAATAAGGTCATTGCTATTGGGTTTCTACCAGCTTTGTAGAATTGTAATGACCTCAAATGATTTGCTGATTTGCCAATCTCAAAAAGATTTAAAAGTATATTGAGATTTTGGTAGTGAACTAAGGAAGTTTTGTGTGCTTTGTCTAACTTTCAATTGATGTTCTCAAGTTTTCAGCAAAGTTTTAGCAGGCACCCTAGCTGACTGGCAAGAGTGACTAGAGAGGAAACTGGGGTGGACCGTGAAGAGAGGGACCCATCAGACAGACCAGCAGCAGCCCGTAGTGAAGAAAGGGCTCTTCTGAGCTTATTCACCTACAGTGGACCCTCTCTAAATAGTTATTGAAGGAAGAAATAAAAGAAACAGAGGAGTGAATAAATACATAGAAATGTGAGTGTTTGATTCAAAATGAAGTAGATTGGGCTTCATGACAGGGCTATTGCATTTGATACTGCTTTTGTCATCTATTAAGATGCCTAATTTTCAGAGGTCATAAAACCCTTACAAATAAAATATTGAAAAAAAAGTTTGGAAAAGAAATAGAAAGCTATGCAAAACCAAGTTTTTAGATTTTTAAATATTTATTTGCAAGCTTCAATTCCTCATTACTTTAGGAATAAAAACATGCATTTGGAGGCTGGAGGTTTATCTTAGTGGTCGAGCACTTGCTCAGCATGCATGGGGCCCTGGATTCAATTTCTACCACTGGAAAGAAGGGGGGGAAAGCATTAGGTCAAACAATAACATTATAAATAAATTGTTTTAAAATTATAACTTTTCAAAGTAATATAAATCTAAATGAAATTATCTTTTTCTTTTCAAAAGTAATAACTACTGGGCTGGAGAGATGGCTCAGTGGTCTAAAGCACCTACTTAGAACAAGCTTAGCAAAGCATCAGGGACCGCGGTTCAATCCCCCAGCACCA
>NW_004524591.1:26204744-26220269 GCF_000260255.1 Octodon degus | reverse complement strand
AGGAGAAGGAGAAGGAGAAGGAGAAGGAGAAGGAGAAGAAGAAGAAGAAGAAGAAGAAGAAGAAGAAGAAGAAGAAGAAGAAGAAGAAGAAGAAGACAGACCCAGGACCGGCAAGATAGTGCAGCAAACTAAGCACCTGCTTAGGCTAGTGCAGGAGTACAGTTCCCAGAGCCACGCATTGCAGCACCCCCCTCCCCCAGGAACACAGAGACCGGGTGTGGTGGTGTGTGCCTGTAATCCCAGTGCTGGGGAGGCTAGAAGTAGGAGGATCAGGACAAGTCCAAGCTGTGTAGTGAGATCCTGTACCAAATACAAACAACAACAATAATAATAATAATAGAACCAAAGATCAATGGAACAGATTAAAAGATGCAGAAACAACTTCACACATATTCAGCTATCTTGTCTTTTTTTTTTTTTTTTTTTTTTTTTTTGGAACCAGGGGTTGAACTCAGGCCCTTGTGCTTGCCAGGCAAATGGTTATTCTACTGAGCTATCTCCCTGGCCCTCAACTATCTTATCTTTGATAAAGATGCCAAACACATTCACTGGAAGAAAGCCTCTTTAATAAATGGTGCTGGAAAAACTGGCTCTGCACATGCCAAGGATTAAAATTGGGCCCATATCTTTCACCATGAACTAAACTAAATAGGAAATGAATCAGAGATCTAAATATTAAAACAGAAACCTTAAATCTGTTGGAAGATAGAATAGGCAAAACTCTTGAAGACATTGGACTAGGCAAAGACTTTATGTATAAAACCCAATAACTGAAACTATCACAAAGAATCAACAACTGGGATCTCATCTTATTAAAAAAGCTTTTGCACAGCACAGCAAGAGAAATCACCAACAGAGTGAAGAGACAACTCACAGTGTGAGAAAAAATATTTGCTGGCTATTCCTCTGAAGAAGGAAAAGTAGACCTCCCAGACTTAAAGACCTAATCATAAAATGGAGGTCTGAGATGAATATACACTTCTGAAATGAAGAAATACAACAGCAAAGAAATATATGAAAAAATGCTCATCACTGGTCATTTGAGTGATGCAAATTAAAACAACACTGAGATTCTGTTTCACCCTGGAGAGAATGGCTGTCATGAAGAAATCAACAAATAGGGCCAGGGAGATTGCTCAGTAGAATAAGCACTTCCCTGGCAAGCGCAAGGGTCTGAGTTCAATCCCCAGTCCCACCAAAAATAAATAAAGAAAGAAAGAAAGAAAGAAAGAAAGAAAGAAAGAAAGAAAGAAAGAAAGAAAAGATTATTAAAAAGTTACAAAAAAAATTTAAAAAGGAAATCAACCAATAACAACTGCTGGAGGGGCCTTGGAGAAAAGGGAACCCTTTTCCACTGTTGGTGGGAGTGTAGACGGGTGCCACCCCTGTGGAAATCAATCTGGAAATTCCTCAAGGAACTTAAGATTGGAGGTCCCATTTGACCCAGCTATTCCCCTTCTGGGTATCTTCCAGATTAATTAAAAGCATCGTACCACAACGATGTATGGGCACCCATGTTTATAGCAGCACAATTTCTAATAGCTGGATCTTGGAAACAACTCAAATGTCCACCAGCTGAGGAATGAATTAAAAAAAAAGTGTAGTCTTTTCATACAATGGAGTACTACTCAGTTGTAAAGAAGGATAAACTGGAGACTTTTATAGGTAAATGGAGGTAACTCGAGACCATACTCATAAGTGAAATAAAATATATATATATATATATATATATATATATATCCTTGTATTGTTTCTCTATGTGAGAAGCTGAAAGAGTAAATAAGATGCAAAATGGAAAATTCACTAGGAAAGAGAAACTGAGATGAGGGAATGGAGAAAAGAAGGAAGGAAAAAGAAAAAAATATATATATACATATAAAGCTAGCTATACTACTAATTTCTCCTACTTCATTGAAAGGAAAGGTTTGTGCTCATATTGTTTGGACAATTCAGAGCCAATATCTTGCACTCTTAGTAACTAATTTAAAGATAACACAATATATTAACCATTGTTACCCTTCCTTTATCTTGTTTTGAAATTTTGGGGTTTTTTTTCCTCTTAAAAAAAGTCACGTGAGCTGGCACGCCTATAATCTCAGCCACTCTTGAGACCAGGACAGGAGGATTGTAAGTTTCAGACCAGCCTGGGAAATTTAGGAGGATCCTGTCTCAAAATTAAAAAATAAAAATGGCTAGGGATGTGACTCAGCTCTTCCTGGGTTCAATCCTATCCTAAAAAAAAGAAAAATACATGTTAAAGAACTAGCTAAAATCATTAAAATCTAAAGAAAACTCTCACTACCCAATGTTAAGTAGACAACCGTGAGTTTAAAAAATACTCAGCAATGATAAATATGCAGCCTGGTAAATTCTGAAAGACTCTCCCTAAGCAAACTGGCTAAGAATGATTTAAATTTGAAAGACAAATTGGTCATTCAAAGCTTTAAAACTAGGCAGAGTTCTTGGCTTCTTCCTGACATCCAATCTACTGGGCCCGTTTTTCAAATAAAATAGATCAATCATACATATAGAAAATGGAAAAAAGCAGTCGCCTTTGGCAAGCTCTGCCAAGTGCCAGAAAGAATGCCTTAGCAACTCCCACGAGGGAATTTAGTGTCACGTAGGTCTTGCAGGTCTTGAATCTATGGCACCACCCCGGTGTTCTGCGAAGGTTTCAGAATAGAAACTTACCTTGGCTGTGTTTTGAATGTCTGCATACAATTTAAGTTCTCACCCCAATTCATATTTGGGTCTGAGGTTTTCAAAGATGTTACCATCTCTAATCACTCATTCAAACATTGTTTCTGTACCTTGGATGGTTTTTTTCCTCATGTCTTGCAGATTTCTGTTCATCGCATTGACTTAGCTGGCATGTTTCACTTTTCAAATCTCTCTTTGACTTCCAGAACTACTCCTGCAGGGCTGGGGTACCTTTCAGTGGTACAGCACTTGCCCAGCATCTGCAAGGCACTGGATTTGATCTCCAGTACTGAAACAAAAAAGTCCACCCCTGTCTCTTACCCACACACAGTATCAGTCACTTCTTTTACCACAATGGGTTGATCTTTTATGATTTTCATCAAGATTTTAAGTCTTTTCTGACCAACACATTGAACATTCTCATTGCTTTGGCAATGATCAGACATACTGGGGTTAATATTTAGTGTTGTGAAACACCAGCACTAAATGCAGCAAACTTGCTGGTAACAGAAAACTAGTTAGTTAAGCCTGAAACCACCGTGGCCAACTGCTGTTGCTATCTGTTGGAGGCAGGTGAAGCTAGAATGCTTTTGCTTTTGGAGCAAGGCATTTTTTATCTGTGTGACAGTTCACAGGTTGCCAGGCTGTCGAAGAACCCCTGCCTTTCCACAGCTATGGTCCCATTCTAGTAAAGTTCACTGGAGACAGTGAGCATTAAATCACATTTAAGTATGTAATCAAGCAAAGTTTTTTTTTTTTTTTTTTTTTTAGAGATGGCTCAGTTGGTTTGTGTTGAGTGAATAGGCTGAGACTGTGGGTTTGATCTCAGTGTGGGATATCCATCATCCAGAGAATAACTGTGTTGTCTTGGTTATCTATACTTGCACCCAGCCCTTTCACACCTGCATACTCTTAGCAAAGCCTAGCTACAGTATGGAGGGTAGTCATATCGTCTTAGTAAGTCAATGTAGCACAATGCAGTTACCAACCTCTGTAATGATATGTGACTTCAGAATTTGCAAATTGTGAACCTCAATGATCCCATTGACAAGAGCAAAGACAATATAGGGTACAGGGAGCACGAGCATAATCCTAGCTAGTTGGGCGGCTGAGGCAGGAGAATCTCACATTTGAGGCCAGCCTGGCAACTTGGTGAGACTCTGAAAATAAAAATGTAAGGGCCAGTAAGACAGTTCAACAGACTAAGTGTGTGCTCAGGTAAGCACAGGGACCAACATTCGATCCCTGGCACCACATGCCATGCCGGCTCTGCCCCTGAGAACACTGAGGAGGCCACTGAGACCAGGCCTGGTAGTACATGCCTGTAATCTCAGTGCTGGGGAGGCTGAAAACAGCAGGATCACTATGAGTCTGAGTTGGGTAGTGAGACCCTGTACCAAATACATAAAAAATAAATCTGTAAAAATAAAAGTGCAAAAAAGACCTGAGGCAAGTAGTAGAGCACTTGCCTAGATATGCTTGAGACCTTGGTTCAATGCAGTCTGAAAGGGGTGGGATAGAGAAGATGCCTTAGCCATATTTGTAAATTTTTACACAGGTTGGATCTCACTCCAGGCTTTCACCTTTTGGTGAATCCTTCGTATTTCCAGCCTGTAATCAGCCCTTTGCATTCTTCCACACCTGACTACAGGTGACCATTACAAGCCTACCTTGTAAACCTGCCTGTCATTTATATCTCCCTGTCTGTCCATCTGTCTGTCTATCTGTCTGTCTGTCCATCTGTCTATCTATCTATCCATCCACCTACCTATCATTTATCTATCTCTGTCTGTATTCCATCATATATATAATTAAATCTGTCTCTCTAGTGAGCCCTGATGGATATAGAGTATTAGAAAACTAGAGGGATGGGACTGTTCAGCTACTGCTCAGTTCTACTCCTTGGGGGTCTGGTGGCAATTCCTACATGAATTTGTATTCTGATATTTGCCAAAGGACAGGTCAGTCATATCACTGGAAAATGCTGCACATTTCTTGCAGCACAGAATGCTACAGATTCACAACGCAGCTTCTGGCCTCACACACAGTTTCTCCCTCTGCTTTGGGCCTGCTCCTCCCTCCAGCACCAGAACTGCAGGCAGCTCTCTAAATAACACCATGTCCCTGGCCTCCTAGTTCCCATTTGAAGGGTTCAGCGGGGCTCCTTTGAGGTCTGTCCCCCACTGCCCCCCTCTTCCAGGAGTCTTGCTTGTCTGAGTCAGCCCATGAGTCACCTCGCTCATTAGTGGAACTCAGATTGTTTCTCTATACTCTGGATCCTTTTTGTCTTCCTCCTTCTAACTGGTTTCCTGACAGCGGAAGGTCTGGGGACAACCTTGAAGCTAGAGGCTGGGCTGCCACTAAGATGATCTGCTCAGTAAAGGGGTTGGCAGGAAGCAAACAGAATTAAAATGATGAGGCCCAGAGTGATCAGGGTGACCATGATTATAATGGGCACAGTGTTGCCTCAGAAGGAATTCACTAGCCAGATTTGGAGTCACTGCCTGGGTCAGTTTATAGGACAGTGTGTGTCCAAGCTTCTGGGCTCCACTCTGTGGAGCAGCAATGTCCTGCTGGTGGAATCCATTTTCTCCATCCTTTTCAGGTCTGCCTCTATTTCTCCTTTCTCAATTGTACATCCTCCATGCTTTCCCTTTTGTGAGACATGAATAAGGAATAACAATAAGGAGATGCTTTGTTGGTGCCTCCTGAGCACATCAAGAAGCCCAATGAAACGATGCTAATAAGAAATTCTGAATTCACCATGGAGACATTGTGCACTGTTATTAATTCATTAACCTTACTTAAAGACCTTTGTAAAATGGGTAACACTTATTGACTCAGTTTGGACAGGGACCCCAGAGACCCCATTTAGCAAACACCTGTGAGGAGCAAGCCAGACAACCCTTGGCAGTGCTTCTGAGCCACAGTGAGCAGCTGCCCCCTCAGAAGCTTTCTAGGATGCAGGTTCTGGTTTAGGAGGTCTGGCCAGGGGCTTGTGGTTTTGCATCCTGCTGGTCTACAGACCACACTTTGAGTAACAACACTCTAGGGACTCCGTGTGATCTGCTGAGGCTTGGTTCTGTCACTGGGGAGCATCAGGGGGCTGTAGGCTAAAGGATGCTGCTCTGCATGTTCCTCCTGCAATGCTGATGTTTATCCAGGAGTCCTAGACAATGCTGACTTGTTCTTCCAAATGCTCTTGGCTTGCTCTCCTCTTTACTCCTAGTGCAGGGGGTTAAAATGGCAAGATTTAGATTTGGGATTAGGATAAGGAAAGGGCCCAAATATCTTCAACCTTGGCTATGAAGTCTAGTCTAACTCAAATTACCAGAAAGCTCCAAACTCACATTTGAGGGACAACCTGGCTAACAACAAAGGCTTTGAGGTCTCATAGAAGAGATCCCCTTTTATGATTTTATAGTTTGTCTTCTTTGCTGATTTTTCTACTAAGGCCTTTGTCTTTTAATCATGTGATAGCTCTTTATTAAGATACAAAAGAGAATAAGCTTTCTTCCAATAACCTTTTTTAGTATTTTAACTTTATGTATTAGTTTTGGAGTTTGGAATCTTAGTCTTTAGACCAGGGGTGGCGAACCTATAGCACATGACCTGTGACACATGTATTGCAGTGGGTTGTTTGTTATCACTGAAAGCTCTAAAAAGCATTCATTTTCTTGTTAATCTGAGCAAGCCCCTTTACATGGTGTGACCTGGATTCTTCCCATACTGGAAACAGAGAGAGTAAGGACTCTATATCTTGGGAACTCTTGAGAGTAGAAAGAAGTACATGTGGGATGCTGCTGGACAAATACAGGCCATGGTTATTTTGTTTTCTAAGCTTTATTAATCCCATAGTTTTATTGCAAGTTGTGTGAGACACAGATGACTGGTGTCGACAAGACTCAGTATTGTTTTGTTCTGCTTTTCATTTGGTTTTGGTTAAATAAACATTTATTGAGCACTTGAAAGTACGCTGAGTTCTGTTCTGGTTCTGGCTGTCTCCAGATAAAGAAGGTAGGATTAAGCTCTGCCTGTGGAGGGCTTCATGTGCTTATGGTTTGTGTTTACCTTTTGCCTTCTCAGTGACCTCTTTCTCAGTTGTCAACAGAAGAGCTCTTCTCTCCTTCTAATATGTCCACGTACAAAACTGCTCAGTCCTGGGGCAGATGGACAGTTTGCTTCTTGGTGTCTTACTATCTTGTCTCCATTAGAAACTCTGACTTATTAAAATTACTGATTTTTGTAGAAGTTATGAGTAGTAATATTCTCACTTAGATTGGTAATTTTTTGTTTTAACTATACTAAAAACTTTATACCCTTGCTAACTATGGTATTTAATGCCTTTACTTTATCTTCACTACTGCCTATAAGAATATATATAATCGATTTCTTAATAGTAAAACAAAAATGTCTGAATATAATGTGTTTTGCCCCAGTGAGTAATTATTTTTTGATAGTGTCAACGGAAAGAACCACTAATGGGAAAATTTAACAATCATGCAGGCAGAGAATACTCGCTTACCTCTTCGCTAGTATCCCCGTTATCCTTCTATACACAAATCTGCCTTATGGGTCCCGCTGCTAAGCATAGATAAAACAAAGAAGTCAATAGTATTGAACACTGTCCATTTGCCAAGCACTGTGCTAAGTGCTTTCACATAGTCTTGTGCATTTAAGTCTTGGATCCTTTACTTACTTACTGCAGAGGAGAAAGTGAGCCTGTGTCTTTGATTGTGCCCTTCTCGGCCCAAGGCCTTCCTCCTCTCTGGGGTGCCAACCTTATACTGGAAGCAAGCGAGCCCAGTCTAAGACAAAATCCATTCTTTTCACATCTCATCCATTTAGGTCTATGGAAAAAAAGTTGGTTTCTCATTTCCAAAAGGTGAGAAAGGTGTTGATTTAGGAGGTGGTGAGTAGACAGGGCTGAAGGCTGCATAGCTTCTCACACCACAGTGAGCACCACGTGGGTGGGCACCTGCCTCTCATGAGAGGTATTGCTCTTCTCCTGGCTTCTTGTTGAGATAAGTCATTGCATTGTCTTGGAATGAGAGCCTACATATATATATTCAACACCATTCCTTCTTTCTCTCCTTTCCTCCCTTCCTCTATAAACCTACATCACTTCCTACCTCCCACTCCCCCTCACCATCCAACTATCCAAACAAACAAAAGCCACTGCCTCCTGGAGATACTTGACAGGTATATTCACTCCTTAGGAAATCTGCATGTTTTCTTATGATTCAAATCTTGGATTCCACTAAGGAAAATGCTGCCTGGATGAAGTTGAACCACCAGGGAGAAAGGACTCCTCCCCAGGTTACTATCTCAGCCTTTAGGAATGGCTCTCTGGCTCCTGAGAGAGACATATAGGCTCAGCCAGAGGGCCAGTAAGGACCTCCCTGTCAACTAACAAAAAGGAGGCAATCTAGATGTGCCAAAAGTAAGCTGAGGCAATGGTCCGTTTGTAGAAATGCCCACAGAGACATGGCTAGTTGTCCAAATTGCAGTACCTTTGCAGTGTGGCAAACTCATAGCTGATTCAGAGAGCCGGATGATTGGCACTCAGCAAAAGATGACTCTGAAAAGCGGTATAGTTATCAGCGTGGGGTGGCATTTTTATTCTGGGTGGGGGAGGGTGGCAATGATGGGAGAAGCCTCATTGGGAGGAAATGATGAGTTCAGGCTGAACAGAAAGCCTTCCTTTCCACTGATAACTGCCTGAATATCTGTGGAGCTGAGAACTTGCCAGGTGCACTCCAAAGGAGACTTGATGACAAATCCAGACCCCAGCAGCCAGAGAGGACAGGGTTCCTAACACCTGCCTGGCTCATTAAGACTGAAGCCATGCAGGATGGAGGCTGCAAATGAGAGGTCTTCAGTACCTGCTGCCAAACAGGGCCTGACAAGCTGTTTCCATGGAGACCCAGCGGCCTGCGCAGGCGGGAGTAGGAGGCTTGATCTGTTCCAGAGCCTTGGGTCACAAGGCTGTGGCAGGCTAACAGATAAACAGGAAAAAGATATGATCAATGAGAAAAGGATGTCAAAACTATTGGCCTTTATTTGAAGTGTTATCATCATAATTCTAGATTAAGCGTAACAATTCAGGAAGGTTGGAGCAAGTCACTTCGTGATCCTGTTCATTTTCCCAGGTACCACTCAGGACCACACAAGGCAGTGGTGCCAATTTAGGTTGGCTCCAAATGTACACACACCCATCATAAGCCTTCCTGCATCCCTAGATTCTAACTGCATATCACTTCCAAGAAGCTGGAGAAATAAGCAGAAATACGGGAAGTGAATTTCTTTTTTGTTTCTTCTGCTATCTTAGTTAATTTTCTCACTGCTGAAACAAAATACCTGATGCCCAAGGTTAAAGGGGGAAAGATTTCTTAGGTCATATTTTGTAGAGGTTTCAGTCCATAGTTGGTTGGCTCCAAGGCAGGGTAGCACAAGGCAGAAGGGCAACTGTTCATGGCAGCAAACGACAGCAAAAGCAACAAAGGCTAAGGCTGAGTGTCCTAGATTGAGCTTTTTGCAAGGGGAACAATACAATACAGGACACATTTTCTAAGATTATTTTATCATGAATCACCCAGATAATCATATATAAAGAGAGCAGGAAATCAATCCATATACTAAAGACCAAAGAATCCAGCTGAGTGCCTGGATCTTAATATCCTGCATTAGTCCAGCTAAAGACCTAGAGCTCCTAACAATGAGTCTCACAAGTTCGACTGGAAACCTAGAGCCCACAACAATGGTCTCATGCAGCCCTGTTTAACAGATCTGCTCTGGGAAGGCCCAAAGGTCAGTGGTGGAAGCTAGAGAGTCTGTATCAGTAAGATGAAGGACCTGTCCTAGCAGGTTGAGGAATCTGCAGTGGAGCCAGGAAGCAACGCCCGAAGTTAGAACCAGAGCTTCCCACAAAAGTACCACAGCCATCCTCAGCAACATTGAGGTCCTGCGCTCCTCTGAGAATGAGGGAAGCTGAGTTCCCATCAGGGAAGCCAATATGACAGGCTTCTCCAGGAGACTGAGCTGTGTACCGTCTTCCTCTCTGGAGCCAGGAAGTGATGCTCAAGATGAGGACCAGAGCTCCCCAAAGTGAGCCACAGCCACTCTCAATGATAATGAAGTCCTGAGCTCCTCCTCTGATGAGAACAGCCAAATTCACCAGGAAAGCCAGCATGACAAGGTCACCCAGAAGAACAGCCCAAGAGAACCAGGAGCTTCCAGCAGCGCCAACAGCTTCTCTAGCTTCCCTGACAGCCTCTCTTCTCCAGTTCTGTCTCTAATGCTGTTGGCAACAATCCTCAGGTGGGCCTCCCATGCCAAGCACCACACTAGTTCATTTTAGCTGGGTGCTACAAGTTGACCAACGGTTGACAATCCACCACAGTGAGACAAGCCTCTTTCTGCCCCTTTTTTCTTATCCAGACTCCTGGCATTAGGATAGTGCCAGTCCAGTCAGGGGACTGATCCAGTAATCACCCACCCTTAATTCCAGCACCTGAATCCCAGCTTTTCACACTCTAGATTCAGCCACTTCCAAAATGGTCCTATGACCACAAGAGGCTTTGCAGGGGTGGGGGTTGGGTTGGACACAAACCATAACATGTGCTAATGGCAGTAAGATGCAGGAAACCCTTCAGAGCTCTTCAGAAAACTCAGATGCTTACAAAGCCCCAGACTGAATGTGTTGTTAAGCAATTTGAGGAATAGTCCATTTAGAGAGCTGGGAGCAATGGAGTTACAAGTGTTTGTTGTTGTGTGCATTAAAGTAGACACAATGAAAAGTTTACCATTTTGGATATTTTTAAGTGTACAGTTCAGTGGTGTTAAGTGTGTTCACAATCCTGGGCCAGAGATGTAGCCTGGTGGTAGAGTATGTGCTTAGCTTGTGCAGGGTCTTGGGTGCAAACTTCAGCACCCATTTTTAAAAAAGTAATTCAATCTATGTGTGTCAGTCAGCACTATCTACTTCCACAACTTTATCATCACCCAAAATAAAAACCCTACCATTAAGCAACAGTTCTTCACTTGCCCCTGTCTTAAGTCTATTTTTGTTATTATAACAAAATACCCAAGGCTGGGTACTTTATAAAGAAAAGAGGAATATTTGGTTCACAGTTCTGGAGATGCAAGAGCACGGTGCTGACATCTGCTTGGTCTAGTAAGGGTCTTACGGGAGATGACATCGCAATGGTGGGGATGTGTAGGGAAGAAGTCACATGATGAGGCAGGATGCAAGAGACTGCACAAGGTCCAGGCTTCATCTTTTTGTAACAACCTGCTCTTGCAGAAACAAATCTACTACTGTGAGTCCTAGCCAACTCTGTGAAGCAAGCATTAATCTACTTGTGAGAGCAGAACCCCTCCTTTGATCACTCTCCATGAAGCCCCACTGCCTCAATACCACCACTTTGGAGACCCGGCCTCCAGTACGTGAACCATTTACAAAACCATAACAGGCTCCAAAGATTTTAAATAACTGAATTTTGCTGCAAGACTCTGCAGGTGGGATGATGTTTTGGCTGCTGTAAGTGAGAGAACTGGTTTGATCTTGATTTGGTCAGCTGCTTCCAATTCAGGCATGGAACTTTTCGGCTAGAAATCCTTAACCCTATTGGTGAGCTTTGGTGGTGGTGGTAACCATTTTAACCATATTAATGACTGATGGGACTAAATAATCTTGATCTCCAAGTATTCAAGTGGCTGATGACAATGCTTATTTAGCCAATAAAAATTAAGTGAAGGCTACAATCAAAGATCCTGCTAGAGGCCAACTTTTCCCAAAGATAGCAGGGCATAATTGTGTTCAGAAGTGTCTAGGAACAAATTTCACTTAGGTAAACCAGCAACAGTGATGTTTGAGAAAGATGAGACATCATTCTGGCATAGTACAGTAGGGTCTGAAAAGAAAATCAGAAGCTGGAATTCCAAATGTCCTAATTCCCTTGCTTTTACTGATTAAAACGTTTTGTATAGGTGGGATAAAGCATTTTTGTTTTGCTTACTTACCCAACAAATTTAAGATGTTTGGAATATGGTTCTTGTAGATCAAAACTTGGTCTGAAATTCAAAGCTTCAGAGCAACAATCATCCCTGAAGTTCAAATGGATGCCTCACTGATCCATGGTGTTAGTCACAAAGGACAGCAGGTGATAGAAGGAATGGAGCTGATCTCGTGAAAATTGCTATACTCTACACACAATCTAAATCATATCCTGTATTTTGGGGGCCATAGTGAAAAGTACTTTTGAGGCTGGGACGATGGCTCAGTAGAATAAGCGCTTGCCTGGCAAGTGCAAGGGCCTGAGTTCAATTCCCAGTTCTAAAAAAAAAAAAAACTTTTATGTAATACACTACTCCAGGGAACTGGAACTCAGAGGACATTGACTGGCTTGCTTACCATTGCTGGAAAAACCGAGGAGAGAACTAAGAATTAGTACGTGTGCTTCTTGACACCTGATACAATGGTTTATTTTGATGAGTATCTGTGGTATTCTGTGCTTGGAATGTTCTTAGAGCCTGTCTCTAAAGTTTTCACATGGTGATCTATCAGCACCTTATCTCCAAATTCACTTCCAATTTAGTCTCCTCATTGCATGGATTTCTTTCCATTAAAACCCAAACCCTGGATGCAAGCTCAGAAAAACATTGTTAGCAGTCAAGAAAACGTTTAGAGCTGAACTGGGAGCTGTGGCACAGGTCTATAGCTCTGGGGAGGCTAAGGCAGGGAGATCACTGAAAGTTCAAGGCCAACCTGAGCTACATAGCAAGTCCCTGTCTCAGAAAACAAGAAACAAATGAACTAAAAAAGGAGAACATTTAGAGCTACTAAGATTTTATTAGGAGATGATTTCCAGAAAGGTGGTATGAGGAGTTCTACAGATCTGGTCTTATCCAAACAATCATAACTGGTGAAAATTATTTTCAGAACAATCATTTAGAGTCTCTGGAAATTGTCCTAATGGCATAGAATAAATGAAGAAAACAATTATCCAGGAAAATCTAAATCTCAGTAAGAAGAGTGGGAGTCTATGGCATTTCAACCACCAATTGCTCCCTTTCTTCCACCCACCCCATGTAGATAACTTGTAGGATCTAGCTTTTAAGCTTGATGCTCTATTGAACAGTCCAGATGTACTTGGAACATGTACTCTGTTTTAAACTGAATTTATCCTTTATTATTTTAAAAGCTGTAACAAGTTATTTTTTAAATGTTTTCCATCAGCACGTTTTTTATTTATTTTCCTTAACACCCCAAGGCTACTTTAAGAATGATTTAAATTTCAAAGTCTGGAAAGTAAACAAAAGTTTCCCAACAATATCTTCAGGCAAGCACCGAAAAAAAAATCTGATTTTTGACCTGGCGTTTGGGTCCCCCATTATGGTCCATCAGAATTGTGCCTAACCACAACATATTATAATCATTTTAAAAATATACTCCCAGACACAAAGTTCCCTATGAATTTACTTATTCTTCTTCTTAATCACCATGCTTGGCTTAAAACTAAAGCAGAAACAAACAGGTTTAAATGTGGTATTATTTGACTAGACTCTAAACATATTAAATCTAATAGGCTGTTTGGGATTCATATGACAACTAGTTTGGAGATGGTTATGTACTGTTCTCCCAAAAGTAGAAAAATGTCCAGAGGGATGGTTAGAGAAGCAGAGGCTAGAATGCATAGCTTCAGCTCTTTGGGAATTTTTAAAGCTTTAAAGTTCATTATAGAATCTTCTAAGTACAATATCCGGTGATGTTGATCTTGCTCTCTGATACCTTTCTTTATTTAAATTATCTGAGACCATGTGCTGACATGCCAGAAATTTACTCATTTCTCTCTCTGCTTGTGACCACAGGGAAATTGGGCTGTAGGGTTAATTGGTCAGGATAGGCTAATGGTTATAACAAAGACCTCAAAATCTCAGTGGTTTGATCCAATAAAATTATGCTATTTGAATCACAGTCCAATATGCACTGATACGAGTGGAAGTATATGGAATGTGACCAATACTCTCTAGTGATTCAGGAACCTAGGCCTCCCCTATCTGGTTACATCTTCCTGGAGCTTCCCAGAGTCCTCATCATTTAGCCTTGTGACAGAGAACTACACTGGAGGCTAAGGATCGAACTAAGAATTAGCATTCACATCTTACACATTCCATTGACTAAAATTCAGACAACGGCCCTGCCCAACTTCCAGAGAGGCTAGGAAGTTTTGGTTAGCCATAGGCCAAGCTCACGGTAGTTTCTGCTGCAGGGTGATACACAGAGCTCCTGGGGGTAGGCAGCCACCATAGTCTTATGTGTCAGTGTGGGCATGTATATAAATGTGCAATCTTAATTCCCTTTACTTAGTGTCTGGGATTACCTCTAATCTCTTGGATAGAGTTGTGGTTTGGATCTACAAGGTCCCACAAAAGCCTCAAGTGTTTGGAGGTGGGGCTTTTGGAATGTGATTGGAACATGGATTAATCCGGTGATGAGTTTATAACTAAATGTGCTGTGAAGAGGTAAAGGCTGATCAGAAGCTGTGGGCTGTTGGGGGTGTTAGGGCTTGTATTTAGATGCCCCACCAAAGCCTCAGTACTCATAGGTGGACTTTTGGGAGGTGACTGGATCATGGGTGTGTGACACTGGATTCAAAGTGTGTGATACTAGGGCCAGGGAGCTAGCTCTGCATTTTCAGCATTTTCCTTCTGTGTCCTCACACGGTAAAAGAAGTAGGTGGCTCTCTGGAATTATTAATGAAGGCCTTGGCCTCAGGATCTAATCCCTTCCCAGAGGCCCTATTTCCAAATATCATCATCTTAGGAGTTAGGTTTTAATATATGAATTTGGGGTAGACATAAACATTTGCATCTTTACAATATCTCTTCAAAAATATTTTAAGATATGTTTTGTTTTCCCTTGGTCTGTGTACTTTTCACAGTTGCCAGGGCTTCATTATTTTCTGTACCCTTGCTTCCTACTTGTCTCATTAACCAATTTACAAAGGCTATTTTATAGTCTATCCATTTTGGAGACATCCATTTGTTCTCATTTATTCACAGGCTAGCATTCCCCACTGAGATTTTAGCCTCCTCAAATAATATTTGTTTGTCTTCTTATAGAAAGAGGATGCTGCCGTGGGCAGTATGGCCAACAGTGGCAAGTCCTGATGCACCCTCTGAGCTGTTTTTCCAGTGGCCAAGGTAACATTGTACTGGTCCATTTTGGGATTTGCTTTATAATCCAAGCCGGCATTGATGTGACTTACGGGGCTCAGAGAGCAGTCTTCATTCATGTACTTATTCATATCTTTATTTTATTTTATTTTATTTAGTACAGGGTCTACAGGTTCTCACTACATCTATCCGGCTCATAGTGATTCTCCTATTTTCAGCCTACAGAGAGGGCCACAACACCCAGTCTCAATTGCCGTCTCAGCGTGCCTCAGAGGCGGGGCCTGCACAGCATGCTGGGGGATCAATCCCCAGGCGCTGAGCTCTGCCTAAGCAGGCACTTTAGTCGGTTGAGCTATCTGGCCGGCCCAATTTCTTTATGCATTCATTCATTCCAAAATATTTGATGGGTGACTACTATGCTGTGTGCTAGGCAATGTGCTGTCACTGGAGTCAAAGTAAAAGAACAACAGATCCAGGATCCTACACTCATAGAGCTAATTGGAAGAACAAATGAGTAATAATTGAAACCATCAATTAAAATTGTTCCATTTGGAGGATTTTCTGCCGAGTTCCGGGAGCCCCCAGACCCAGTCCTAGCCCAGGTCCGGTGAGTGTGCGGAGAGTTTCCTGCTACCCTGCGCCGGC